>NC_090364.1:17440688-17740688 GCF_035084215.1 Heptranchias perlo | reverse complement strand
GGCACCTTGTCGAATGCCTTCTGGAAGTCTAAATACACTATGTCCACTGGTTCCCCTTTATCCACCCTATACGTTATATCCTCGAAGAACTCAAGCAAATTTGTCAGACATGACTTCCCCTTCATAAAGCCATGCTGACTTTGTCCTATTAAATTATGCTTATCTAAATGTTCCGTTACTGTCTCCTTAATAATAGACTCCAAAATTTTACCCACCACAGATGTTAAGCTAACTGGCCTATAATTTCCAGCCTTCTGCCTACTACCCTTTTTAAATAACGGTGTTACATTAGCAGTTTTCCAATCTGCTGGGACCTCTCCTGAGTCCAGGGAATTTTGGAAAACTATCACCAAAGCATCCACAATCCCTACTGCCACTTCCCTCAAGACCCTAGGATGGAAGCCATCAGGTCCAGGGGATTTATCCGCCTTGAGTCCCATTATTTTACTGAGTACCATCTCCTGAGTGATTTTAATCGTATTTAGCTCCTCCCCCCCGAGAGTCCCCTGTTTGTCCAGTGTTGGGATATTCTTAGTGTCCTCTACTGTAAAGACTGAAACAAAATATTTGTTCAGCATTTTTGCCATCTCCATGTTTCCCACCATTAATTTCCCGGTCTCATCCTCTAAGGGACCTATGTTTGCCTTAGCCACCCTTTTTCTTTTTATATAACTATAGAAACTCTTGCTATCTGTTTTTATATTTTTTGCTAATTTCTTTTCATAATCTAACTTCCCTTTCTTAATCAATCCTTTAGTTACTTTTTGCTGTCTTTTGAAGAATTCCCAATCTTCTATCCTCCCACTAAGTTTGGCTACCTTATATGTCCTTGTTTTTAGTCGGATACTATCCTTGATTTCTTTACTTAGCCACGGATGGCTGTCATTTCTTTTACACCCTTTTTTCCTCAGTGGAATATATTTATTTTGAAAGTTGTAAAATAACTCCCTAAATGAACACCACTGCTCATGTACCGTCTTACCCTTTAATCTATTTTCCCAGTCCACTTTAATCAATTCCGCTCTCATACCATCATAGTCTCCTTTATTCAAGCTCAGTACGCTTGTTTGAGAATCAACCTTCTCACCCTCTAATTGGATGATCAACCTTCTCACCCTCTAATTCTGCCTGTCTTTTCTAAATGTCATGTAACTCTGGAATATTTAGTTCCCAACCTTGGTCACCTTGCAACCATGTCTCTGTAATGGCTATTTGTGCCACTAATTCATCTATCTTGTTATGAATTCATCCATCTTGTTATGAATTCATCTATCTTGTTAGCTCTCTGCAGCTGCGGCCAAGAGTCCCGTGTGTTGCCTGCCTGGTGCCAGGGTTAAGGATCTCTCCTCGCAGCTGGAGAAGAACGTGGAGCAGGAGGGGGAGGATCCAGTTGTCATGGTCCATGTAGGAACCAACGACATAGGTAGAACTAGGAACGAGGTTCTGCTGAGAGAGTTTGAGGAGCTAGGATCTAAATTAATAAGCAGAACCTCAAAGGTAATAATCTCTGGATTACTACCTGAGCCACATGCAAATTGGCATCGGGACAAACAGATCAGAGAGTTAAATGTGTGGCTCAAAGAGTGGTGTGGGAGACAGGGATTTTGATTCATGGGGCACCAGTACTGGGGAAAGAGGGAGCTGTTCCATTGGGACGGACTCCACTTAAACCGGGCTGGGACCAGCATCCTGGAGAATCGAATAACGAGGGCTGTAGATAGGGATTAAAACTAAAAAGAGGAAGGAGGGGTCAGGTGAGGGGAAATTTAGAAACCAAAAGAGAAAAGTCAGGGCAACAGAGCAGTGTGGTGATTTGGGTAAAGATAAGCAGACTATGGCAGGAAGGGACAGAGAGTTTAACGGTAATAGTGCAACAACAAATAAGGTCAAAGCAGGGGAAAATAGTAAAAAGTTAAAATTAAAGGCTCTTTATCTGAATGCACGAAATATTCACAACACGATAGACGAATTAGTGGCACAAGTAGAGATCAATGGGTTTGATCTAATCGCCATTACAGAGACATGGTTGCAAAGTGACCAAGGTCGGGAACTAAATATTCCAGGGTACATGATGTTTAGAAAAGACAGGCAGAATGGAAAGGGAGGGGGTGTAGCCCTAATAATAAAAGATGATGTAAGGGCAGTGGTGAGAAAGGATCTTGGCTCAGAAGATCAGGAAATAGAATCAGTCTGGGTGGAAACAAGAAATAACAAGGGGCAGAAAACACTGGTGGGAGGAGTTTATAGGCCCCCGAACTGTAGCTGTACTGATGGACAGAGTATTAATCATTAAATAAGAGGAGCTTGTAACAAAGGTAATGCAATAATCGTGGGGGACTTTAATCTTCATATAGACTGGGCAAATCAAATTGGCAAAAGCAGAATGAGTTTGTGGAATTCATTTGAGACAGTTTCCTAGAACAATATGTCATGGAACCAACCAGAAAACAATCTATTTTAGATCTTGCATTATGTAATGAGACAGCGTTAATTAGTAATCTCACAGTAAAGGATCCTCTGAGGAAGAGTGATCATAATATGATACAATTTCACATAGAATTTGAGAGTGACGTACTTAAGATTGAAACTAGAGTCTTAAACTTAAACAAAGCCAATGATGTAGGTATGAGGGGTGAGTTGGCTAAGGGAGATTGGGAAATTAGATTAACAGGTATGACGGTAGATAAGCAATGGCAAACATTTAAAGAAATATTTCAATATTCTCAATGAATATACATTCCATTGAGAAATAAAAACTCCACGGGAAAAGTGATTCACCTGTGGCTAACTAAAGAAGTTAAGGATAGTATTAGATTAAAAGAAGAGGCCTATAATGTTGTGAAGAAGAGTAGTAAGCCTGAGGATTGGGAGAGTTTTGGAAACCAGCAAAGGATGACCAAAAAATTGATAAAAAGGGAGAAATGGAATATGAAAGTAAACTAGCAAGAAATATAAAAACAGATTGTAAGAGCTTCTACAAGTACGTAAAAAGGAAGAGATTAGCGAAAGTAAAAGTGGGTCCCTAGAGGCTGAGACAGGAGAAATTATAATGGGGAATAAGGAAATGGCAGAGATGGTTAAACAAATATTCTGTATCTGTCTTCACAGTAGAAGACACAAAAAGCATACCAAAAATAGTGGGGAACCAAGGGTCTAATGAGAGTAAGGAACTTAAAGTAATTACTATCAGTAGAGAAGAAGTACTGGAGAAACTAATGGGACGAAAAGCCGATAAATCTCCTGGACCTGATGACCTACATCCGAGGGTTCTAAAAGAGGTGGCTGCAGAGATAGTGGATGCATTGGTTGTGATCTTCCAAAATTCCCTAGATTCTAGAACGGTCCCAACGGATTAGTAGGTAGCAAATGTAACCCCTGCTATTCAAGAAAGGGAGAGACAAAACAGGGAACTACAGGCCAGTTAGCCTGATATCGATCGCCGGGAAAAAGCTGGAATCCATTATTAAGGAAGTGGTAACAGGGCACTTAGAAAATCATAATATGATTAGGCAGAGTCAACATGGTTTTATGAAAGGGAAATCGTGTTTGACAAATTTATTAGGGTTATTTGAGGATGTAACTCGCAGGGTAGATAAAGAGGAACCAGTGGATGTTGTATATTTGGATTTGCAAAAGGCATTCGATAAGGTGACTCCAGGATGGTTTGTTGCCTCCCTGGTGCCAGGGTCATGGATGTCACTGAGCGGCTACAGGGCATTCTCAAGGGGGAGGGTGAGCAGGCAGAGGTCGTGGTCCACATTGGGACCAACGACATAGGTAGGAAGGGAGATGAGGTCCTGCATCAAGAATTTAGGGAGCAGGACCTCAAAGGTTGTAATCTCTGGATTACTCCCAGTGCCACGGGCTAGTGAGTATAGAAATAGGAGGATAGAACAGATGAATGTGTGGCTAAAGAGTTGGTGCAGGAGGGAGGGTTTCAGTTTCCTGGATCACTGGGCCTGCTTCTGGGGAAGGTGGGACTTGTACAAGTCGGACGGGTTGCACCTGAACCAGAGCGGGACAAATATCCTTGCGGGGAGGTTTGCTAGCACTGTTGGGGGGGGTTTTAAACTAACTTGGCAGGGGGATGGGATACAGAGTGGAGCTACAATAGGGGGTGATGTGCAGCCAAATATAGAGAAAAAAACAAGTCAGCTTGGAAGACAGGGCAAATATGTAAGGGCAAGGCTGGATGGCATCTATTTTAATGCAAGGAGTCTTGCGAATAAGGTGGATGAACTGAAGGTGTTGATAAACACATGGGAGTATGATATTGTTGCTGTCACAGAGACATGGTTGAGGGAGGGGCAAGACTGGCAGCTCAATATTCCGGGGTACAGAATCTTCAGGCGAGACAGAGGGGGAGGTATAAGAGGAGGGGGGGGTCGCAATATTAATTAAAGAATCAATTACTGCCATAAGGAGGGATGATATATTAGCAGGTTCCTCTAATGAGGCCATATGGGTGGAGCTTAAAAACAAAAAGGGGGCAAGCACTTTGATGGGAGTGTACTATAGGCCCCCAAACAGTCAGGGGGAGATAGAGGAACAGATATGTAGGCAAATCTCAGAAAATTGTGCAAATAATAGGGTAATAATAGTGGGGGATTTCAACTTCCCCAATATTAACTGGGATACTCAGAGTGTAAAAGGCTTAGAGGGTACAAAATTCTTAACGTGCATCCAGGAGAGCTTTTTGAGCCAGCATGTAGAAAGTCCGACAAGAGAGGGGGCGGTACTGGACCTAATTCTAGGGAATGTGGCCGGCCAAGTGGAAGAAGTGCTAGTAGGTGAGCACTTTGGTGACAGTGACCATAATTCGGTGAGATTTAAGGTGGTCATGGAAAAGGACAGGGAGGGGCCGGAAATAAAGGTTCTAAATTGGGGGAAGGCCGATTTTAATAGGATAAGGCAGGATCTGGCCAAAATGGACTGGGATCAGCTGCTTGTAGGAAAATCCGCATCGGAGCAATGGGAATCTTTCAGAAGGGAGATTGAGACCATACAATGGCAACATGTTCCCGTAAAGGTCAAGGGTGGTTCCAAGAACTCCAGGGAACCTTGGATGTCAGGGGATATACGAGAATGGATTAGGAAAAAAAGGAGGGCTTTTGGCAGATACAAAAGGCTAAAGACGGAGGAAGCCCTAGAGGAGTACAAAAAGTGCAGGGGGATACTTAAAAAAGAAATTAGGAGATCAAGGAGGGGCCATGAAATAACACTGGCGAGCAAAATAAAGGAAAATCCTAAGATGTTTTATAAGTATATTAAGGGTAAGAGGATGACTAGGGAAAAAATAGGGCCCATTAGGGACAAAAATGGCAATCTGTGTGTGGAGCCGGCAGATGTAGGAGGGGTTCTAAATGAATTTTTTGCATCTGTTTTCACTATGGACAAGGACGATGTAGACATAGAAATACGGCAGGGGGACTGTGATATACTCGAACATATTAACATCGAGCGGGAGGAGGTATTGGCGGTTTTAGCAGGCCTAAAAATGGATAAATCCCCAGGCCCGGACGAAATGTATCCCAGGCTACTGTGTGAGGCAAAGGAGGAGATTGCGGGGGCTCTGACACATATATTCAGAACCTCTCTGGCCACAGGGGATGTGCCAGAGGACTGGAGAACCGCTAATGTAATACCATTATTCAAGAAGGGGAGTAGGGAAAAACCGGGGAACTACAGGCCAGTGAGCCTAACATCAGTGGTAGGAAAATTATTGGAAAAAATTCTGAAGGACAAAATTAGTCTCCACTTGGAGAAGCAAGGATTAATCAGGGATAGTCAACATGGCTTTGTCAAGGGAAGATCATGTCTGACTAATTTGATTGAATTTTTTGAGGGGGTGACTAGGCGTGTGGATGAGGGTAACGCAGTGGATGTGGTATACATGGATTTCAGTAAGGCCTTCGATAAAGTCCCCCACAGGAGACTGGTCAAGAAGGTACGAGCCCATGGAATCCAGGGTGCCTTGGCACTTTGGATACAAAACTGGCTTAGTGGCAGAAGGCAGAGGGTGATGGTCGAAGGTTGTTTTTGTGACTGGAAGCCTGTGGCCAGTGGGGTACCACAGGGATCTGTGCTGGGGCCCTTGCTGTTTGTGGTCTACATTAACGACTTGGATATGAATGTAAAAGGTATGATCAGTAAGTTCGCTGATGATACAAAGATTGGTAGGGTGGTAAATAGCGAGGAGGATAGCCTCAGTCTGCAGGACGATATAGATGGGTTGGTCAGATGGGCGGAACAGTGGCAAATGGAATTTAACCCGGAAAAGTGCGAGGTGATGCACTTTGGAGGGACTAACAAGGCAAGGGAATACACAATGAATGGGAGGACCCTAGGCAAGACAGAGGGTCAGAGGGATCTTGGTGTGCAAGTTCACAGATCCCTGAAGGCGGCGGAACAGGTAGATAAGGTGGTAAAGAAGGCATATTGGATACTTGCCTTTATTAGCCGAGGCATAGAATATAAGAGCAAGGAGGTTATGATGGAGCTGTATAAAACACTGGTTAGGCCACAGCTGGAGTACTGTGTGCAGTTCTGGTCGCCACACTACAGGAAGGATGTGATCGCTTTGGAGAGGGTGCAGAGGAGATTCACCAGGATGTTACCAGGGCTGGAGTGCTTCAGCTATGAAGAGAGACTGGGAAGATTGGGTTTGTTTTCCTTGGAGCAGAGGAGGCTGAGGGGGGACATGATTGAGGTGTACAAAATTATGAGGGGCACAGATAGGATGGATACTAAGGAGCTTTTTCCCTTTGTTGAGGGTTCTATAACAAGGGGACATAGATTCAAGGTAAAAGGCGGGAGGTTTAGAGGGGATTTGAGAAAGAACTTTTTCACCCAGAGGGTGGTTGGAGTCTGGAACTCACTGCCTGAGAGGGTTGTGGAGGCAGGAACCCTCACAACATTCAAGAAGCATTTGGATGAGCACTTGAAATGCCATAGCATACAAGGCTACGGACCAAATGCTGGAATATGGGATTAGAGTAGACAGGGCTGATGGCCGGCGCGGACACGATGGGCCGAAGGGCCTCTATCCGTGCTGTATAACTCTATGACTCTATGACTCTAAGGTGCCATATAAAAGGTTGTTACACAAGGTAAGGGCTCATGGGGTTGGGGGTAATATATTAGCATGGATAGAGGATTGGTTAATGGACAGAAAACAGAGAGTTGGAATAAATTGTCAGGTTGACAGGCTGTAACTAGTCGGGTGCCGCAAGGATCAGTAATTGGGCCTCAGCTATTTACAATCTACGTAATGACTCAAATGAAGAGACTGAGTGTAATGTATCCAAGTTTGCTGATGATACAAAGCTAGGTGGGAAAGTAAGCTGTGAGGAGGACACAAAGGGCTCAATTTTAGCACCCGCTATCGGGTGCGTTTCCCGCGGGGGGGCTCCGAAAATCGGAGAATCCCGGCGCGGTAGCGGAGCCCGCCCCGAACCCGCGCACTTCCGGGTTCCCCGCTGACGCGCCGACATGCGCGCGCAGCCCCCGCTGGTGGGAATCCCGCAGGCAATTAAAGCCAGCGGGGTTCCACTTGACAATATTTAGTTTGGTATTTGAGGTCATTAACTGACCTGATTAAGATGTGGAGATGCCGGTGATGGACTGGGGTTGACAATTGTAAACAATTTTACAACACCAAGTTATAGTCCAGCAATTTTATTTTAAATTCACAAGCTTTCGGAGGCTTCCTCCTTCCTCAGGTAAATGTTCAGGAGCTCCTTGAAGCCGACGCATTTATACATATAGAACAATACATGGTGTTTACAGACTGCCCCTGCAACTGCCCGTTGCCAAGGCAATCACCGTGTTCAGACAGAGAGGTGTCACCTGCAGAACCCCCGAATACACATTCAACAAAAAAACAAACAGGGAAAAAAAAACAGAGAGAGGCAGAAACATCCGGAAGGCAGAGAAAGCCAGCAAATGACCCATTATATTAAAAACAGATAACATTTGTTCGCTGGTGGGGTAACGTGTAGCGTGACATGAACCCAAGATCCCGGTTGAGGCCGTCCTCATGGGTGCGGAACTTGGCTATCAATTTCTGCTCGACGATTTTGCGTTGTCGTGTGTCTCGAAGGCCGCCTTGGAGTATGCTTACCCGAAGGTCGGTGGATGAATGTCCATGACTGCTGAAGTGTTCCCCGACTGGGAGGGAACCCTCCTGTTTGGCGATTGTTGCGCGGTGTCCGTTCATCCGTTGTCGCAGCGTCTGCATGGTCTCGCCAATGTACCATGCTCTGGGGCATCCTTTCCTGCAACGTATGAGGTAGACAACGTTGGCCGAGTCACAGGAGTATGAACCATGCACCTGGTGGGTGGTGTCCTCTCGTGTGATGGTGGTATCTGTGTCGATGATCTGGCATGTCTCGCAAAATCGTCGAGCAGAAATTGATAGCCAAGTTCCGCACCCATGAGGACGGCCTCAACCGGGATCTTGGGTTCATGTCACGCTACACGTTACCCCACCAGCGAACAAATGTTATCTGTTTTTAATATAATGGGTCATTTGCTGGCTTTCTCTGCCTTCCGGATGTTTCTGCCTCTCTCTTTTTTTTTCCCTGTTTGTTTTTTTGTTGAATGTGTATTCGGGGGTTCTGCAGGTGACACCTCTCTGTCTGAACACGGTGATTGCCTTGGCAACGGGCAGTTGCAGGGGCAGTCTGTAAACACCATGTATTGTTCTGTGATGTATAAATGCGTCGGCTTCAAGGAGATCCTGAACATTTACCTGACGAAGGAGGAAGCCTCCGAAAGCTTGTGAATTTAAAATAAAATTGCTGGACTATAACTTGACCTGATTAAGGGACTATGTGGGATTTTAGAACAAAATGGGACTGTTTCCCACACTGGGGGAAACACTCCCAGCTCGAATGGACGTGTTGCAGCTGTCAGCCTGTGGCAGCTGCAAAGGCCCATTTGACAGGGGGGGGTGGAGGGGGGAGACCCTCACCCATTGCAGGAGGCCACTCTGTCACTTGGGACAAAGTTTGGCCTCCACCACCCTCCTCCTGACAGTCAAAGTCACCAACCAGCACACGTACCCCGGGGTCCAGAGACATGTACCTACCTTGCAGACCCCCTCAGATGTACATCGTGCGGATGGGGACCGCTGTAGCTGCAGTCATGACCTCCTCGGAGGGCGAACAGCATCACCAGCCTCACCAGCCTCGCCATCCACGCCGTCCACCTCTGAAACGTGGAGCTCCACAACAGAGTGCTGTGACACATCCACCTGTACAGCAGGAGGGAGGGCTACCGCAGAGAGAGATGCGTCGCAGAGGGCACTACCCTCGCCTCAGGGTCCACAGACCGAGGCTCAGCTTCCTGGAACCTCTCTGAGCACCACTGCCCTCTACAACTTCTCCGCAGCCTGCCAGGGTGCAACCGGGGACATCGCCGATGTCTCTCAGTCGTCTACGCAGACGAGCCCTGCAAATACACCTACACCCACTCTGCAGTGACACAATGGGTGGCATCAGTGGTGGGTCTTCATAGTGATACCCAGGAGCGGGCATTATTGCACAAACCAGACAGGATTCGCGGAGACATGGCAGTAGTGGTGCCAATATAATATGTAATGTGAGTTGTTCTGAAATTCAATATAAGTAACACCCATGACAAACCCTCAAACACCCTTGTGCATCCCCTTCATGCTCACGACACGTTTGCCTTACGCTGCCTACTGCACATATGTGATGCATGCCCTGTGGCTGCAGCACAGGTAGTGGCAGGTTGAGTGAGGCTGGCCGTGAAAGAGATGCACGAGAGGGTGAGTATGAGATAGAGCCATGAGATTGTATGAGGATTGGGTTGAGTGGTAGTGGCGGGATGAGTACTGGCGAGGTGAGTAGGTGCAGGTAAGATGAGGATGAGGTTTGAGTGGGTATGAGGGGTGATGTGACAGAGTAGTGTTGGCAGTGCCGAAGGAGATGTGGGGTGGGGGCAGTGATGTGGCAGATGGAGTGTAGGGGAAAGACTACGTGTACTCACTGTGGCTGACCTACTGAGGTCATTGAAGCGCCTCCTGCACTGTGTGCAGGTGGGCGATATGTTGGTGGCGCAGGTGACCCCCTCTGCCACCTCGAGCCAGGCCTTCCTGGTGGCGGAGGCCGGCCGCCTCCTCCCGCCCGCCGGGTGGAAGATCTCTGTCCTCCCCCTCCTCCTCACCCCATGTATTGATACCTGGGGTGAAGCATCATTAAACTGGGAGCAGCCTTCCTCCTGGGCTGCTTCATGCAGTCATCTTTGCTATTGGTTGCAGCATCTGTCAGTGGAGGACTGCCCCTTTAAATAGAGCTCCTCCAGCTGACAGATCTCACTGGGCATGTGCAGTCCGCCCGACGCGCAGATCAGCAGTGGGGAACCCGGAGGAGCAGGTAAGTGGATCCAATTAGTGGATTGTCTGCTACGATCGCGCGGGAAACCCACTAATTTCACGCGCCCGATAGCCCACCCGCCGAGAACCCGCAGCCCTGCTAACATCGGGCCCAAAGAGTCTGCAAAGGGATATAGACAGGTTAAGTGAGTGGGCGAGAAGGTGGCAGATGGAGTATAATGTGGGGAAATGTGAGGTTATTCACTTTGGTAGGAAGAACAGAAAAACAGAATATTTTTTAAATGTTGGTGTTCAGAGAGATTTGGGTATCCTCGTACAAAAACCACAAAGATTTAGCATGCAGGTACCGCAAGCAATTAGGAAAGCAAATGGCATGTTGCAAAGGGGGTTGGAGTACAACAATTACTACATTGTCTTACTACAATTGTACAGGGCTTTGGTGAGACCTCACCTGGAGTACTGTGTACAGTTTTGGTCTGCTTATCTAAGGAAGGATATACTTGCCTTAGAGGCGGTGCAACAAAGGTTCACTAGATTAATTCCTGGGATGAGAGGGTTGTCCTATGAGGAGAGATTGAGTAGAATGGGGCTATACTCTCTGGAGTTTAGAAGAATGAGAGGTGATCTCATTGAAACATGCAAGATTCTGAGGGGGCTTGACAGGGTCGATGCTGAGAGATTGTTTCCCCTGGCTGGAGAGTCTAGAACTAGGGGACATAGTCTCAGGATAAGGGATCAGCCATTCAATACTAAGATGAGGAGGAAATTCTTCACTCAGAGGGTTGTGAATCTTTGGAATTCTCTACCCCAGAGGGCTGTGGATGCTCAGTCGTTGAGTGTATTCAAGGTTGAGATAAATACATTTTTGGATTCTAAGAGAATCAAGGGATATGGGGATCGGGCGGGAAAGTGGAGTTGAGGTTGAAGATCAGCCATGATCTTATTGAATGGCGGAGCAGGCTCGAGGGGCCGTATGGCCTACTCCTGCTCCTATTTCTCATGTTGTTATGTTCATTCGGCCCAACTTGTCTATGCCGGTGTTTATGCTCCACACGATGCTCCTCCCTCCCTACTTCATCTCACCCTATCAGCATATCCTTCTATTCCTTTCTCGCTCATGTGTTTATCTAGTTTCCCCTTAAATGAATCTATACTATTCGCCTCAATTACTCCTTGCGGTAGTGAGTTCCACATTCTCACCACTCTCCGGGTAAAGAAGTTTCTCCTGAATTCCCTATTGGATTTATTAGTGACTATCTTATATTTATGATCTCTTGTTCTGGTCTCTCCCACAAGTGGAAACATTTTCTCTACGTCTACCCTATCAAACCCCTTCATAATCTTAAAGACCTCAATCAATTCACCCCTCAGCCTTCTCATTTGAAGCATAGAGGCATGGAATACAAAAGCAAAGAAGTTATGCTAAACCTTTATAAAACACTGGCTACACCTCAACTGGAGTATTGTGTTCAATTCTGCACTGTTGGAGGGTCAGTACTGCACTTTAGGAAGGATATCAAGGCCTTGGAGAGGGTGCAGAAGAGATTTACTAGAATGGTACCAGGGATGAAGGACTTCAGTTATGTGGAGAGTCTGGAGAAGCTGGGATTGTTCTCCTTAGAGCAGAGAAGGTTGAGAGGAGATTTGGTCGAGGTGTTCAAAATCATGAACAGTTTTGACAGAGTAAATAAGGAGAAACTGTTTCCAGTGGCGGAAGGGTCGGTAACCAGAGGACACAGATTTACGGTGATCAGCAAAAGAGCCAGAGGCGACACGAGGAAACATTTTTTTACACAGTGAGTTGTTATGATCTGGAATGCGCTGCCTGAAAGGGCGGTGGAAGTAGATTCAATAATAACTTTCAAAAGGGAATTGGATAAATACTGAAGGGAAAAAATATACAGGGCTATAGGGAAAGAGCAGGGGAATGGAACTAATTGGATAACTCTTTCAAAGAGCCGGCACAGGCACGATGGGCCGAATGGCCTCCTCCTGAGCTGTACTACTATGATGCTATGATAAGTTTAGTCACTGTTGTAATGTAGGAAACGCGGCAGCCAATTTGCACACAGCAAGATCCCACAAACAGCAACGTGATAATGACCAGATCATCCAATTTTTTAGTGATGTTGGTTGAGGAATAAATATTGGCCCAGGTCCCTCGCTGTTCTTCGAAATAATGCCATGGGATCTTTTACATCCATATGAGAGGGCAGACGGGGCCTCAGTTTAACGTCTCATCTGAAAGACAATACCTCCGACAGTGCAGGACTCCCTCAGTACTGCCCCTCCGACAGTGCAGGACTCCCTCAGTACTGCCCCTCCGACAGTGCAGGACTCCCTCAGTACTGCCCCTCCGAGAGTGCAGCGCTCCCTCAGTACTGCCCCTCCGAGAGTGCAGCACTCCCTCAGTACTGCCCCTCCGAGAGTGCAGCACTCCCTCAGTACTGCCCCTCCGAGAGTGCAGCGCTCCCTCAGTACTGCCCCTCCGACAGTGCAGCACTCCCTCAGTACTGCCCCTCCGAGAGTGCAGCGCTCCCTCAGTACTGCCCCTCCGACAGTGCAGCACTCCCTCAGTACTGCCCCTCCGAGAGTGCAGCGCTCCCTCAGTACTGCCCCTCCGACAGTGCAGCACTCCCTCAGTTCTTCACTCGAATGTCAGTCTGGATTATGGGTTCAAGTCTCCGGAGTGGGACCTTCGGACTCAAAGGCAAGAGTGCTACTGACTGAGCCATAGCTGACATTAAACACCATAGTACGTACATACAGCAAAAATGAGGGTTTCCCCCTTAATAGCCAATTTATAGGGTTCAGGCTAATCCCCCCCAGTCCGAATGGCCTTGCAGATCCTGACTTGACACGCATTTACTGGGGGGTGGGTGGACACTGGGGGAGGGACACTGGAGGGGGTACTAGGCGGGATAATGGAGAGGACACTGAGGGGAGACACCGGGGTGACATTTGGAGGAGGGACACTGGGGGGGACAGTGGGGAGAGACATTGGGGGACATTGAAGGGGGTCACTAGGTGGAGACCACTGAGGGGAGACATTGGGGGGGACACTGGGAGAGGGACACTGGGGGAGGGACACTGGCGGAGGGACACTGGGGGAGGGACACTGGGGGAGGGACACTGGAGGAGGGACACTGGAGGAGGGACACTGGGGGAGGGACACTGGGGGAGGGACACTGGGGGAGGGACACTGGGGGAGGGACACTGGGGGAGGGACACTGGGGGAGGGACACTGGGGGAGGGACGCTGGGGGAGGGACGCTGAGGGGAGACACTGGGAGAGGGACACAGGGAGAGGGACACAGGGAGAGGGACACTGGGTGGGGACACTGAGGGGAGACACTGGGAGAGGGACACTGGGAGAGGGACACTGGGGGAGGGACACTGGGGGAGGGACACTGGGGGAGGGACACTGGGTGGAGACACTGAGGGGGGTCATTGGGGGGACATTGGGGGGACATTGGGGGGTTGCCCAAGTCTTACTCAACACCTCTGGGACGAATGGCTGAGCTCAAAGTGACCGGTCAAACCCTGGACCCAGTAAACTTCCCGACTGGCAGTAAAAGTCCCGACTGTGGAAAATCCCCTCCCTATCTGAGGATGGGTGTGGCTCACATAGTCTGTGTAGTTTAAGTCCTGTGGTTTGCAGCAAATATAGAATTCACACCCGTCTCGTTTAAATTGGTTTGACGAACCAAGATCGATGTGAGAGTGCGTGGATTATTGGCCACTAATTCAGAAAGGAGGGTTACAAACTGTTCCTGGGCTGATATCAGGATTCACAGTGAACCTCAGCACCACTCCCCTATGTTATATCTGGATCATTGCAGCTGGTGTAGGAGAGGGAAGAAATCAGAAATTGGCGTCCCATTTCCTTGCTAAATATCGACTGCAAGATTCTGTCCAAGGTCATCGCCAACAGGCTCAAGTCTGCTCTGGAGCGGGTGATCCACCCCGATCAGACCTGTACTGTACAGAGGCAGGAAGATCTCTGATAGCCTGGCGCTGCTCAGGGATACGATCGCCTACGTACAGGACAGGGGGGTGAACACCTGCCTGATCAGCCTGGACCAGGAGAAGGCCTTCGACAGAATATCCCACACGTACAGGATGGACGTGCTCTCCAAAATGGGGTTTGTGGAGGGAATCCGCCATTGGATCCGACTGCTCTACGCGGACATCCGTAGCACAGTCCTAATCAACGGGTGGGAGTCGGAGAGCTTTCCATCAGATCTGGAGTCAGGCAGGACTGTCCTCTCTCTGAGGTCTTGTTCGTGTGTTGTATCGAGAGTTTGCCGCGTCCATCAGGAAGGACGCAGGTATCAGGGGGTGGCGATCCCAGGCAGTGGAGGCTCTCAGGCTAAGGCCTCCATGTACATGGACCATCTTTTACTCCATTCAGTGGACTGTCCACAGTCTGATGGGCATCTGTGACCGTTTCGAGCTGGCCTCGGGGGCCAGAGTGAACCGCAGTAAGAGTGAGGCCATGTTGTTTGGCAGGTGGGAGACCCGATCCTTTGTCCCCTTCACCGTCAGGTCCGACTACCTGAAGGTGCCGCGGATCTGGTTCAGGGGGCCCCAGGCCTGCACCAAAAACTGGGAGGAGCGGGTCACTGAGGCCAAACAGAAGCTTGGTATGTGGGTGGGTCTCCCTCCCCATAACCGGCAGGAATCTGGTGATAAGGTGTGAGGTTTTTTTTTTATTCGGTCACGGGATGTGGGCGTCGCTGGTGAGGCCAGCATTTATTGCCCATCCCTAATTGCCCTCGAGAAGGTGGTGGTGAGCCGCCTTCTTGAACCGCTGCAGTCCGTGTGGTGACGGTTCTCCCACAGTGCTGTTAAGAAGGGAGTTCCAGGATTTTGACCCAGCGACAATGAAGGATCGGCGATATATTTCCAAGTCGGGATGGTGTGTGACTTGGAGGGGAACATGCAGGTGGTGTTGTTCCCATGTGCCTGCTGCTCTTGTCCTTCGAGGTGGTAGAGGTCGCGGGTTTGGGAGGTGCTGTCGAAGAAGCCGTGACGAGTTGCTGCAGTGCATCCTGTGGATAGTGCACACTGCAGCCACAGTGCGCCGGTGGTGAAGGGAGTGAATGTTTAGGTGGTGGATGGGGTGCCAATCAAGCGGGCTGCTTTGTCTTGGATGGTGTCGAGCTTCTTGAGTGTTGTTGGAGCTGCACTCATCCAGGCAAGTGGAGAGTATTCCATCACACTCCTGACTTGTGCCTTGTAGATGGTGGAAAGGCTTTGGGGAATCAGGAGGTGAGTCACTCGCCGCAGAATACCCAGCCTCTGACCTGCTCTTGCAGCCACAGTATTTATATGGCTGGTCCAGTTAAGTTTCTGGTCAATGGTGACCCCCAGGATGTTGATGGTGGGGGATTGGTAATGCCGTTGAATGTCAAGGGGAGGTGGGTAGACTCTCTCTTGTTGGAGATGGTCATTGCCTGGCACTTATCTGGCGCGAATGTTACTTGCCACTTATCAGCCTAAGCCTGGATGTTGTCCAGGTCTTGCTGCATGCGGGCTCGGACTGCTTCATTATTTGATGGGTTGCGAATGGAACTGAACACTGTGCAGTCATCAGCGAACATCCCCATTTCTGACCTTATGATGGAGGGAAGGTCATTGATGAAGCAGCTGAAGATGGTTGGGCCTAGGACACTGCCCTGAGGAACTCCTGCAGCAATGTCCTGGGGCTGAGATGATTGGCCTCCAACAACCACTACCATCTTCCTTTGTGCTAGGTATGACTCCAACCACTGGAGAGTTTTCCCCCTGATTCCCATTGACTTCAATTTTACTAGGGCTCCTTGGTGCCACACTCGGTCAAATGCTGCCTTGATGTCAAGGGCAGTCACTCTCACCTCACCTCTGGAATTCAGCTCTTTTGTCCATGTTTGGACCAAGGCTGTAATGAGGTCTGGAGCCGAGTGGTCCTGGCGGAACCCAAACTGAGCATCGGTGAGCAGGTTATTGGTGAGTAAGTGCCGCTTGATAGCACTGTCGACGACACCTTCCATCACTTTGCTGATGATTCAGAGTAGACTGATGGGGCGGTAATTGGCCGGATTGGATTTGTCCTGCTTTTCGTGGACAGGACATACCTGGGCAATTTTCTACATTACTCTCAGTCTTGCTCTACGTGGCCAGGGTCTGGCCCATTCCCGGGCGCTTCGCCATCACAGTCACCCGAGCTATCTCCCACTTTGTCTGGAGGTCCAAGATGGACCACGTCTGCAGCGTCACCGTGTACAAAACCCCAGACAAAGTGTGGGGGGAAGCGTCCCCATTGCCGTTCTGAAGTAAAATTGAAGTCAATGGAAATCAGGGGGAAACTCTCCAGTGGCTGGAGTCATACCGAGCACAAAGGAAGATGGTAGTGGATGTTGGAGGCCAATCATCTCAGCCCCAGGAGTTCCTCAGGGCAGTGTCCGAGGCCCAACCATCTTCAGCTGCTTCATCAATGACCTTCCCTCCATCATAAGGTCAGAAATGGGGATGTTCGCTGATGATTGCACAGTGTTCAGTTCCATTCGCAACCCCTCAGATAATGAAGCAGTCCGAGCCCGCATGCAGCAAGACCTGGACAACATCCAGGCTTCGGCTGATAAGTGGCAAGTAACATTCGCGCCAGACAAGTGCCAGGCAATGACCATCTCCAACAAGAGAGAGTCTAACCACCTCCCCTTGACATTCAACGGCATTACCATCGCCGAGTCCCCCACCATCAACATCCTGGGGGTCACCATTGGCCAGAAACTTAACTGGACCAGCCACATAAATACTGTGGCTACAAGAGCAGTTCAGAGGCTGGGTATTCTGCGGCGAGTGACTCACCTCCTGATTCCCCAAAGCCTTTCCACCATCTACAAGGCACAAGTCAGGAGTGTGATGGAATACTCTCCACTTGCCTGGATGAGTGCAGCTCCAACAACACTCAAGAAGCTCCACACCATCCAGGACAAAGCAGCCCACTTGATTGGCACCCCATCCACCACCCTAAACATTCACTCCCTTCACCACCGGTGCACAGTGGCTGCAGTGTGTACCATCCACAGGATGCACTGCAGCAACTCGCTAAGGCTTCTTCGACAGCACCTCCCAAACCCGCGACCTCCACCACCTAGAAGGACAAGAGCAGCAGGTACATGGGAACAACACCACCTGCACGTTTCCCTCCAAGTCACACACCATCCCGACTTGGAAATATATCGCCGTTCCTTCATCGTCGCTGGGTCAAAATCCTGGAACTCCCTTCCTAACAGCACTGTGGGAGAACCTTCACCACACGGACTGCAGCGGTTCAAGAAGGCGGCTCACCACCACCTTCTCAAGGGCAATTAGGGATGGGCAATAAACGCCCACATCCCATGAACGAATAAAAAAAAATCCTGATGGCCACCTTTGTGTGTGGCTGCCTCAGGATGTGTGTAGAGCCCCAGTATTCAAACACCAAGTATCACTATGGGCTGAGTTTCTACCTGTCCAACAGACTGAGAAGGTTGGGTTTGGCCACACTGGCCGAGCAGATGCAGGACGTCCTGTCCAGCTGGACCGTCCCCCACCACCTGTCCCAGGTGGAGAAATTCCTGAGGAGGAACCCCTTCGACCACAAGGCCGTCAGACAGTGGTCAACACGGAATGTTCTGGGGGTCCTGCAGGGAAAGGAGAGGGTGGACCCGATCGGGCAGTTCCCCGACCAGACAGTCGATGCCATTTGGCAGAACGTCTCATCGCCGGAACTGACCAACAGGCACCAGGATGTAGCCTGGATGGTGGTGAGAAGGGCCCTCCCAGTGCGGTCCTTCCAACACGCACGGAATCTCAGCGCCCCCGTGAGCTGCCCTCGAGGCTGCGGTGGGGACGAGACCGTCGTCCATCTCCTGGTGGACTGTCCCTTCGGGCAGAGGGTGTGGGGAGAGATGTGTTGGTATCTGTCCCGGTTCATCCCCAACAGCTCGGTAACACAGGACGCTGAGCTCTACGGGCTGTTCCCCGGGACGCACACCGAGACAGATATCACCTGCTGCTGGAAGACCATCAACTCGGTGAAGGAGGCCCTTTGGTCCGCCCGAAACCTGCTGGTCTTCCAGCTGTAGGAGCTGCCCACGACCGAGTGTTGCCGACTGGCACACTCCAAGGTTCAGGAGTACGTGCTGCGGGACGCACTGAAGCGAGGTGCGGCCTACACAAAGGCTCTATGGGGAAAGGCCACCGTGTAAGGCCGTCCCACCTGGTATTGTACAGAATGTATTAGGAGATCTGTACTGTGTTTAAATTGTGATAATGAGATCAAAAGAACATAAGAACATAACACACGGCCCCTTGAGCCTGCTCCGCCATTCAATCAGATCATGGCTGATCTTTGACCTCAACTCCACTTTCCTGCCCGATCTCCATATCCCTTGATTCCCCCAGAGTCCAAAAATCTGTCGATCTCAGCCTTGAATATATTCAACGTCTGAGCATCCACAGCCCTCTGGGGTAGAGAATTCCAAAGATTCACAACCCTCTGAGTGAAGAAATTCATCCTCATCCTCAGTATTAAATGTCCGCCCCCTTATCCTGAGACTCTGCCCCCTAGTTCTAGACTCTCCAGCCAGGGGAAACAACCTCTCAGCATCTACCCTGTCAAACCCTCTAAGAATTTTATACATCTCAATGAGATCACCTCTCGTTCTTCTAAATTCCAGAGAGTATAGGCCCATTCTACCCAATCTCTCCTCATAGGACAACCGTCTTATCCCAGGAATTAATCTAGTGAACCTTTGTTGCACCGCCTCTAAGGCAAGTATATCCTTCCTTAGATAAGGAGATCAAAACTGTACACAATACTCCAGATGAGGTCTCACCAATGCCTGTCCAACTGTAGTAAGACTTCCTTACTCTTGTACTCCAACCCCCTTGTAATAAGACCATAGTGTACATGATTTGTATTAGAACATAAGAACATAAGAAATTGGAGCAGGAGTGGGCCGATTACCCTCGAGCCTGCTCCGCCATTCAATAAGATCATGGCTGATCTGATCCCAACCACAAATCTAAAGAACACAAGAAGTCGGAGCAGGACCCGGCCACATAGCCCCTGGGCCCTCTCCGCCACCCACAGGGCATTGACCGATCCGAACTCAGCTTCATGTCCAATTTCCTGCCCGCTCCCCATAACCCCTAATTCCCTTTACTTCTAGGAAACTGTCTATTTCTGTTTTAAATTTATCTAATGATGTAGCTTCCACAGCTTCCTGGGGCAGCAAATTCCACAGACCTACCACCCTCTGAGTGAAGAAGTTTCTCCTCATCTCAGTTTTGAAAGAGCAGCCCCTTATTCTAAGATTATGCCAGTCGTTGTCACCCTGCAGCCATGTTTCTGTAATGGCCACAAGATCATACCCATACGTAGTTATTTGTGCCGTTAACTCGTCCATTTTATTACGAATGCTACGTGCATTCAGATAAAGAACTTTCAAATCTGTTTTGTGACGCTTAGTTCCTGCTTTTTCCTTTTTTAACACTTTACCTATTACTCCATACCTTCTGTCCCTTCCTGTTACGCTTTCCTCTCTCTCCCTGCTCAGGTTCCCAACCCCCTGCCACTTTAGTTTAAACCCTCCCCAACAGCACTAGCAAACACTCCTCCTAGGACAGCGGTCCCGGCCCTGCCCAGGTGCAGACCATCCGGTTTGTACTGGTCCCACCTCCCCCAGAACCGTTTCCAGTGTCCCAGGAATTTGAATCCCTCCCCCTTGCACCATTCCTCTAGCCACGTATTCATTTGAAATATCCTCCTATTTCTACTCTGACTAGCACGTGGCACTGGCAGCAATCCTGAGATTACTACCTTTGAGGTCCTATTTTTTAATTTACCTCCTAACTCCCTATATTCTGCTTTTAGGACCTCATCCCCTTTTTTACCTATATCGTTGGTGCCTATGTGCACCACGACAGCTGGCTGTTCGCCCTCCCCCTCCAAAATGTTCTGTAGCCGCTCCGAGACATCCTTGATCCTTGCACCAGGGAGGCAACACACCATCCTGGAGTCTCGGTTGCGGCCGCAGAAACGCCTGTCTATTCCCCTTACAATTGAGTCCCCTATCACTATAGCTCTGCCACTCTTTTTCCTCCCAGCCTGTGCAGCAGAGCTACCCGTGGTGCCAGGAAGTTGGCTGCTGCTGCCTTCCCCTGATAAGTCATCCCCCCCAACAGCATCCAAAGTGGCATATCTGTTTGAGAGGGGGATGGCCACAGGGGATCCCTGCACTACCTGCCTGCATCTCTTACTCTTCCTGGTGGTCACCCATTCACTTCCTGCCTGTATACCCTTTACCTGCGGTGTGACCAACTCGCTAAACGTGCTATCCACGAGTTTCTCTGCATCGCGGATGCTCCACAGTGAGTCCACCCGCAGCTCGAGCTCCGAGATACGATCGGTCAGTAGCTGCAGGTGGACACACTTCCCGCACACATGGTCGGCAGGGACACTGGTCGTGTCCATGACTTCCCACATCTTGCAGGAGGAGCATATCACGGGTGCGAGGTCTGCTGCCATGACTTGCCTTAGCTGAGTTACCCCTTTTAAATTACGTTGAAATTAGAAAATGTTAACTATACTAGGGACCTAGGTTCACTAAAAAAAAAACACTATCTGCTATAAAACCTGCAGATCTTCCCTTTCTTATTACTTTACTTACAGTAAAATGGTAGAAATACTCACCTGAACCTACTCACCAATCAGCTGCCTCCCCTGTGCCGCGTCACTTTCTGACTGGTGACGTCACCCCGAACTCTGCCGCTGGTCTCAGAGTCTCGCTCTCAGAGTAAGCTCTGGTCTCGCTCTCTCCGCGCTGTTTATATCTCCGCTCTGGTCTCGCTCTCTCCCGCCGCTCACCGACTGGACTCTCGCTCTCTCCGCGCTGTTTATATCTCCGCTCTGGTCTCGCTCTCTCCCGCCGCTCACCGACTGGACTCTCGCTCTCTCCGCGCTGTTTATATCTCCGCTCTGGTCTCGCTCTTTACCGCCGCTCACCGACGGACTCTCGCTCTCTCCGCGCTGTTTTTATCCCCGCTCTGGTCTCGCTCTCTCCCGCCGCTCACCGACTGGACTCTCGCTCTCTCCGCGCTGTTTATATCTCCGCTCTGGTCTCGCTCTCTCCCGCCGCTCACCGACTGGACTCTCGCTCTCTCCGCGCTGTTTATATCTCCGCTCTGGTCTCGCTCTTTACCGCCGCTCACCGACGGACTCTCGCTCTCTCCGCGCTGTTTTTATCCCCGCTCTGGTCTCGCTCTCTCCCGCCGCTCACCGACTGGACTCTCGCTCTCTCCGCGCTGTTTATATCTCCGCTCTGGTCTCGCTCTTTACCGCCGCTCACCGACTGGACTCTCGCTCTCTCCGCGCTGTTTATATCCCCGCTCTGGTCTCGCTCTCTCCCGCCGCTCACCGACTGGACTCTCGCTCTCTCCGCGCTGTTTATATCTCCGCTCTGGTCTCGCTCTTTACCGCCGCTCACCGACTGGACTCTCGCTCTCTCCGCGCTGTTTATATCTCCGCTCTGGTCTCGCTCTTTACCGCCGCTCACCGACTGGACTCTCGCTCTCTCCGCGCTGTTTTTATCCCCGCTCTGGTCTCGCTCTCTCCCGCCGCTCACCGCTCTCAGGTCCACTACCGCTCTGCAGGAAAAGCAAGGCAAAGCAGCACCTCCTTCCCCCACTTTACCAAACTCCCACACGTACCGAACTCTCAGCACACTGTGTTGTCCTCACACCGTGCTGTCCGCACTGACAGGCCCCTGTATTTCTACAGTTGAGACTCAGATGAGTCAGGCCTGCCCCACCTTCAGGTACCAATTGAATCGAGCTAACCAATTAACTTGCTACAGCAGCTCTCTGCTGAAGCCAGACAGAAACTTAGAAATTTAAACTTTTAAATTGACCTTAAACAGTTGAAGCAATATGCACTAGATTTAAAGAGATTAACCCTTAAAGAGATTAACCCTTCAACTCCCACACGTACCGAATTCCAGAACTGTATTGCTTGGAATTTTGTTTTTTTTACATTGAACTGTGTGTATCTTTAAATTTTATGAAATAAAGTATATTTTGAAATATTAAAAAATTGCACTTGGTGTGACTGGATGGTCAGGAACCCAGGAGTGGCTGCTCAAGGTTTCTACTGGGAGATCTGCCTGCCATTGGACACTGCTCCACCCTACCTCCATCCATTCCCCCACACCATTGGACAATCCTCCTAACCCACCTCTAACCATTCCCCCACATCATTGGACAATCCTCCCAGCCCACCTCTAACCATTGAGGATATCAATAGACTGGTCGGGTGGGCAGAAAAGTGGCAAATGGAAATCTGGAGAAGTTTGAGGTAATGCATTTGGGGAGGGCAAACAAGGCAAGGGAGTACACGATAAATGGGAGGATACTGAGAGGTGTAGAGGAAGTGAGGGACCTTGGAGTGCATGTCCACAGATCTCTGAAGGTAGCAGGACAGGTAGATAAGGTGGTTAAAATGGCATACTGGATACTTTCCTTTATTAGCCGAGACATAGAATATAAAAGCAGGGATGTTGTGCCGGAACTGTATAAAACACTAGTTTGGCCACAGCTTGAGTACTGTGTACAGTTCTGGTCACCACATTACAGGAAAGATGTGATTGCACTAGAGAGGGTACAGAGGAGATTTACGAGGATGTTGCCAGGGCTGGAGAATTTTAGCTATGAGGAAAGATTGGATAGGCTGGGGTTGTTTTCTTTGGAACAAAGGAGGCTGAGGGGAGATTTAATTGGGGTGTATAAAATTATGATGGGACTAGATAGAGTGGATAGGGAGGATCTATTTCCCTTAGCAGAGGGGTCAGTGACCAGGGGGCATAGATTAAAGTTTTTTGAAGGGGTAACCAAGAAGATAGATGAGGGCTGTGCAGTAGACGTGGTCTACATGGACTTCAGCAAAGCATTTGACAAGGTACCGCAAGGTAGGTTGTTACATAAGGTTAAATCTCATGGGATCCAAGGTGAGGTAGCCAATTGGATACAAAATTGGCTTGACGACAGAAGACAGAGGGTGGTTGTAGAGGGTTGTTTTTCAAACTGGATGCCTGTGTCCAGCGGTGTGCCTCAGGGATCGGTGCTGGGTCCGCTGTTATTTGTTATTTATATTAATGATTTGGATGAGAATTTAGGAGGCATGGTTAGTAAGTTTGCAGATGACACCAAGATTGGTGGCATTGTGGACAGTGAAGAAGGTTATCTAGGATTGCAACGGGATCTTGATAAATTGGGCCAGTGGGCCGATGAATGGCAGATGGAGTTTAATTTAGATAAATGTGAGGTGATGCATTTTGGTAGATCGAATCGGGCCAGGACCTACTCCGTTAATGGTAGGGCGTTGGGGAGAGTTATAGAACAAAGAGATCTGGGAGTACAGATTCATAGCTCCTTGAAAGTGGAGTCACAGGTGGATAGGGTGGTGAAGAAGGCATTCGGCATGCTTGGTTTCATTGGTCAGAACATTGAATGCAGGAGTTGGGATGTCTTGTTGAAGTTGTACAGGGCATTGGTGAGGCCATACTTGGAGTACTGTGTACAGTTCTGGTCACCCTATTATAGAAAGGATATTATTAAACTAGAAAGAGTGCAGAAAAGATTTACGAGGATGCTACCGGGACTTGATGGTTTGACTTACAGGGAGAGGTTAGACAGACTGGGACTTTTTTCCCTGGAGAGTAGGAGGTTAAGGGGAGATCTTATAGAAGTCTATAAAATAATGAGGGGCATAGATAAGGTCGATAGTCAAAATCTTTTCCCAAAGGTCGGGGAGTCTATAACGAGGGGGCACAGATTTAAGGTGAGAGGGGAGAGATACAAAAGGATCCAGAGGGGCAATTTTTTCACTCAAAGGGTGGTGAGTGTCTGGAACGAGCTGCCAGAGACAGTAGTAGAGGTGGGTACAATTTTGTCTTTTAAAAAGCATTTGGACAGTTACATGGGTAAGATGGGTATCGAGGGATATGGGCCAAGTGCAGGCAATTGGGACTAGCTTAGTGGTATAAACTGGGCGACATGGACATGTTGGGCCGAAGGGCCTGTTTCCATGTTGTAACTTCTATGATTCTATGATTCTATGATTCTATAATTGGTAGAAGGATTAGAGGGGAGCTGAGGAGAAATGTTTTCACCCAGAGGGTGGTGGGGGTCTGGAACTCACTGCCTGAGAGGGTGGTAGAGGCAGAAACCCTCAAATCATTTAAAAAGTACCTGGATGTGCATTTGAAGTGCCGTAACCTAAAGGGCTACGGACCAAGTGCTGGAAAGTGGGATTAAGCTGGATGGCTCTTTGTCGGCTGGCACGGACATGATGGGCCGAATGGCCTCCTTCTGTGCCATAACTTTCTATGATTCTATGATTCCCCCACACCATTGGACAATCCTCCTATCCCATGTCTAACCACTCCCCCACACCAGTCGTTATGGTTTAATATTCCCCGTCTAACCATTGACCCATATCCTACATAAACTAGGCTTGTATTCCCTGGAATATGGAAGGTTAAGGGGCGATTTGATTTGAGGTTTTTTAGGATTTTGAAAGGAATTGATAGGGTAGATGGAGACGGGGAGTCTAGAACAAGGGGACATAACCTTAAAATCAGAGCCAGGCCCTTCAGGAGAGAAGTTGGGAAACACTTCTTCATGCAAAGGGTGGTAGACGTGTGGAACACCCTCCCACAGAAAGCAGTAGACGCTAGCTCAATTAATAGTTTTAAATCTGAGAGCGATACATTTTTGCTAGCCAAGGGTATTAAGGGATTATTAAGCCAAAGAGGGTGGATGGAGTTAGGATACAGATCAGCCATGATCTCCTTGAATGGCGGAACAGACTCGAGGGGCTCAATGGCCTACTCATGCTCCTATGTTCCAATGACAACTGAGATCGCTGAACTGCCTCTAGATTTCCCAGTTGAAAGAGTAACGTGAGCAATTGAAGATTTTCTGAGACTAATAAATGGCTGCCTATTCAGAGGTTGCTTATCTTCATCGCCAGGGGCAGGTGGGGGACCTGATGCAAACCTTCAACCAAGACGCTATGAGGAGCTTGGAGCCAATTGGGGTGACTTCCTGGCTGACCCTTCTCCCTGGTTGTGAGGAGGTCCCTGACACGGCCTGGGCTGGCCTGGCCTGGCATCCCCTGAGCTGCACAATGTTACACCGGAGTCTAGGCTCATTGAGGAGTGATGGATGTACAGTGACCTTCATCATTGCTCAGTGAGAAAGGGGAGGAAGCAATCTGCCTCCCTTTGGGTGTTTCTTTCGGAGTTGTCCTTGAATTTCCATTCCTTGGGCTACATATTGTACCTCCAACAGTGCCAGAGCTGAGGTAAGGGTTTCATCTCAAAGAGAATCAAATGCCTAAAAATCACCGGACTGCGATCCCAGCTGTTACAGCTTAAAAGAAGGCCAATACTAAAAAATATATTTAAATTTTGGGTGTCCAGGCCCCTTCTCTGGCCATGCCACCTTGTGCCCTCTGGAGGCTGGGATGCTTCATTTCACCAGACTGGCCGACCTCTAACCTTACGCTGCGTCCCACTCAGCCTGCGGGAGAGCCCGCGTCAGGATCTGCCCAAAGCAACAATCCCTTCGGGTCACTGGCCGAGCGAGAGGCAAGAGGAGTCTTCATCCCTTACAAGTCTGATTGAGAACTCCCACTGTAACGGGGACCCGGTGTGTCTGGAACCCGGTGTGTCTGGGACCCAGTGTGTCTGGGACCCGGTGTGTCTGGAACCCGGTGTGTCTGGGACCCAGTGTGTCTGGGACCCGGTGTGTCTGGAACCCGGTGTGTCTGGGACCCGGTGTGTCTGGGACCCAGTGTGTCTGGAACCCGGTGTGTCTGGGACCCAGTGTGTCTGGAACCCGGTGTGTCTGGGACCCGGTGTGTCTGGGACCCAGTGTGTCTGGGACCCAGTGTGTCTGGAACCCGGTGTGTCTGGGACCCTGTGTGTCTGGGACCCTGTGTGTCTGGGACCCGGTGTGTCTGGGACCCGGTGTGTCTGGGACCCGGTGTGTCTGGGACCCGGTGTGTCTGGGACCCGGTGTGTCTGGGACCCGGTGTATGTGGGACCCGGTGTGTCTGGGACCCGGTGTGTCTGGGACCCGGTGTGTCTGGAACCCGGTGTGTCTGGGACCCGGTGTGTCTGGGACCCGGTGTGTCTGGGACCCGGTGTATGTGGGACCCGGTGTGTCTGGAACCCGGTGTGTCTGGAACCCGGTGTGTCTGGGACCCGGTGTATGTGGGACCCGGTGTGTCTGGGACCCGGTGTGTCTGGGACCCGGTGTGTCAGGGACCCGGTGTGTCTGGGACCCGGTGTGTCTGGGACCCGGTGTGTCTGGGACCCGGTGTGTCTGGGACCCGGTGTGTCTGGGACCCGGTGTGTCTGGGACCCGGTGTGTCTGGGACCCGGTGTGTCTGGGACCCGGTGTGTCTGGGACCCGGTGTGTCTGGGACCCGGTGTATGTGGGACCCGGTGTGTCTGGAACCCGGTGTGTCTGGAACCCGGTGTGTCTGGGACCCGGTGTATGTGGGACCCGGTGTGTCTGGGACCCGGTGTGTCTGGGACCCGGTGTGTCTGGGACCCGGTGTGTCTGGGACCCGGTGTGTCTGGGACCCGGTGTGTCTGGGACCCGGTGTATGTGGGACCCGGTGTGTCTGGAACCCGGTGTGTCTGGAACCCGGTGTGTCTGGGACCCGGTGTATGTGGGACCCGGTGTGTCTGGGACCCGGTGTGTCAGGGACCCGGTGTGTCTGGGACCCGGTGTATGTGGGACCCGGTGTGTCTGGGACCCGGTGTGTCTGGGACCCGGTGTATGTGGGACCCGGTGTGTCTGGGACCCGGTGTGTCTGGGACCCGGTGTGTCAGGGACCCGGTGTGTCTGGGACCCGGTGTATGTGGGACCCGGTGTATGTGGGACCCGGTGTGTCTGGGACCCGGTGTGTCTGGGACCCGGTGTGTCTGGGACCCGGTGTGTCTGGGACCCGGTGTGTCTGGAACCCGGTGTGTCTGGGACCCAGTGTGTCTGGGACCCTGTGTGTCTGGGACCCTGTGTGTCTGGGACCCGGTGTGTCTGGGACCCGGTGTGTCTGGGACCCGGTGTGTCTGGGACCCGGTGTGTCTGGAACCCGGTGTGTCTGGAACCCGGTGTGTCTGGGACCCTGTGTGTCTGGAACCCGGTGTGTCTGGAACCCGGTGTGTCTGGGACCCTGTGTGTCGGGGACTCCCAGACTCCCACCGGAATTACATCACGGGTCCACAGGAACAGCCAAAAAATCAGCTCCATGAGCATGAATCAGTGTCCACGGAGTGGGGGAGAACATGGGACAGAGAGGGGGACACGGAGTGGGGGAGAACGTGGGACAGAGAGGGGGACACGGAGTGGGGGAGAACATGGGACAGAGAGGGGGACACGGAGTGGGGGAGAACGTGGGACAGAGAGGGGGACACAGAGTGGGGGAGAACATGGGACAGAGAGGGGGACACGGAGTGGGGGAGAACATGGGACAGAGAGGGGGACACGGAGTGGGGGAGAACGTGGGACAGAGAGGGGGACACAGAGTGGGGGAGAACATGGGACAGAGAGGGGGACACGGAGTGGGGGAGAACGTGGGACAGAGAGGGGGACACAGAGTGGGGGAGGAAATGGGACAGAGAGGGGGACACGGAGTGGGGGAGAACGTAGGACAGAGAGGGGGACATGGAGTGGGGGAGAACATGGAACAGAGAGGGGGACACGGAGTGGGGGAGAACGTGGGACAGAGAGGGGGACACGGAGTGGGGGAGAACGTGGAACAGAAAGGGGGACACGGAGTGGGGGAGAACGTGGGACAGAGAGGGGGACACGGAGTGGGGGAGAACGTGGGACAGAGAGGGGGACAGGGAGTGGGGGAGTACATGGGATAGAGAGGGGGACATGGAGTGGGGGAGAACATGGGACGGAGAGGGGGACACGGAGTGGGGGAGAACGTGGGACAGAGAGGGGGACACGGAGTGGGGGAGAACATGGGACAGAGAGGGGGACACGGAGTGGGGGAGAACATGGGATAGAGGGGGGGACACGGAGTGTAGGAGAACATGGAACAGAGAGGAAATGCAGTGAATGAGAGAATTAACTGGAGCCGGCAGCAGCTTGTCAGAATCCATGGAGTGAGTGACAACAGATAACAGCAGGAGACTCCACCTGGGCCGGTCCAAAAACGAATCCTCCTCAATCACACACTCACTCAAATATCTATCAAATCTCCCGTAAGTTCTCCCACACCCTCCCTGGACCGTCTGTCCCACACGCTCACCCACTCTGTGTAAAGTAATTCAATAATAATGACCTGGACCTGGGTATAAGGGGTATAATTTCATAGTTTGGAGATTACACGAAACTTGGAAATGTAGTAAACAATGTGGAGGACAGTAACAGACTTCAGGAAGGCGTAGACAGATGGTGAAATGGGCAGACACATGGCATAAGAACATAAGAAATAGGAGCAGGAATAGACCATAAGGCCCCTCGAGCCTGCGCCGCCATTCAATCAGATCATGGCTGATCGTCAACCTCAACTCCACTTTCCTGCCTGATCCCCAAATCCAAAAATTTCAGTCTTGAATATTCTCAACGACTGAGCATCCACAGCCCTCTGGGGGAGAGAATTCCAAAGATTCACAACCCTCTGAGTGAAGAAATTCCTCCTTATCTCAGTCCTAAATGGCCGACCCCTTATCCTGAGACTATGACCCCTAGTTCTAGACTCTCCAGCCAGGGGAAACAACCTCTCAGCATTTACCCTTTTAAGCCCTCTTAGAATTTTACATGTTTCAATGAGATCACCTCTCATTCTTCTAAACTCCAGGCAGTATAGGCCCATTCTACTCAATCACTCCTCACAGGACAGCCCTCTCATCCCAGGAATTAATCTAGTGAACCTTCATTGCAGCCCCCCTGCTCCCCCAAGGCAAGTGTATCCCTCCTTAGGTAAGGAGACCAAAACTGTAGATGAAATTTAATACAGAGAAGTGTGAAGTGATGTGGCTTTGGAAGGAAAAATGAGGAGAGGCAATATAAACTAAATGGTACAATTTTAAAGGGGGTGCAGGAATGAAGAGACCTGGGGGTGTACGTACATAAATCTTTGAAGGTGACAGGACTAGTTGAAAAGGCTGCTAAAATAAAGCTATCAGGATCTTTGGCTTTATACATAGAGGCATAGAGTCTGGAGAAGCTGGGATTGTTCTCCCTACAGCAAAGAAGCTTATGGGGAGATTTAAAAGTATTCAAAATTATGAGGGGTTTTGTTGAGTAGATGGGGAGAAACTGTTTCCAGTGGCAGCGGTAACCAGAGGACACAGATTTAAGATAATTGGCAAAAGAACCAGAGGTAAATTGTTCTGATCTGGAATGTGCTGCCTGAAAGGGCGGTGGAAACAGATTCAATAATAACTTTCAAAGGGAATTGGATAAATACTTGAAGAAATGTACAGGGCTATGGGGAAAGAGCAGGGGAGTAGGACTAATGGACAGCTCTTTCAAAGAGCTGGCACAGGCAGGGTGGGCCGAATGGCCACCTTCTGTGCTGTATGATTCTATGATATGCTCTGTGTCCCTCCTCTCTTCTCAGCCTGAGCCCAGGTACCTTGGTTCTAGATTTTGCACTACTCTCAAACATATTATCAGGTCCAATTTATCGATTCCTTTAAGGACCTTCAGTATTTGAATAATCTCTCCCTTGCGCCATCTCTTCACAGTAACCAATCAGGGCTTCTCGCTCTCTCCCCACAGTAACCAATCAGGGCTCTTTATTCTCTCCCCACAGTAACCAATCCTGGGCTTCCCACCCTCCCCACAGTAACCAATCAGGGCCCCTCACTCTCTCCCCACAGTAACCAATCCCAGGTTCCTGACCCTCCCCACAGTAACCAATCATGGCCCCTCACTCTCTTCCCACAGTAACCAATCCCAGGCTTCTGACCCTCCCCACAGTAACCAATCCCGGGCTCCCCACCCTCCCCACCGTAACTAATTAGTGCCCCTCACTCTCTCCCCACAGTAACCAATCCTGGGCTCCTGACCCTTCCCACAGTAACCAATCAGAGCCCCTCGCTCTCTCCCCACAGTAACCAATCAGGGTCCCTTGCTCTCTCCCCACAGTAACCAATCAGGGTCCCTTGCTCTCTCCCCACAGTAACCAATCAGGGCCCCTCGCTCTCTCCCCACAGTAACCAATCCCGGGTTCCTGACCCTCTCCCCCGAGCTCAGATGCCTTTGGTCAGTATGAGTCTGGTTCTGCAGTGTCTCCAGTGCTTCGATCTCCGTGTTGTAGTACAGTGACCAGCTGAATGACCAAGTTTCTCTTCCCTGAGTTTTAGCACTGAGCTGTTAAATCTGGCAGAGAAACTGTTTGTAATAACAAAATACCTTTAAGTGCAATGGGCCTGTGAGCCTCCTCTTGCTGGTTCTTGTTCTGGCCCAGGGTTAACCCTTACCATCAACTGACAGCAAGAAACTGCAGCAGATGTCACAACAGAAGCTGTAATTGGCACTCGAATGGTTACAGGAGGTGAAGGTACAAACTCTCATCATGAAACAGCCTCTCTGGAAATATTTTTGATATTGACATTCCACTGCCGTAGCGGAGAGGCTCCTGGTGCAGAGACGGACCTACATTAGTATCACACCTTTAGCATGACACACACTCCAGGAATCCTCCTCATGAGAGGGGCTCCTTCACATGAGAATAAGACAGACTTGTTCACGTGGGTGTGAGCAGACATTTGCAAACATGAGAGAGATTCCGATCTCAGCAAAATTTCTTCCTTTCCACTTCCAATTTTCTCTTGATGCACTGACTCAGGTCGGACAGTGATGGGTGGTGGGGTCCCAGTGATGGGGGGCATGGGGTCCCAGTATTGGGGGGTGGGGTCCCAGTGATGGGGGGGATGGGATCCCAGTATTGGGGGGGATGGGGTCCCGGTGATGGGGGGGATGGTGTCCCAGTGATGGGGGGATGGGGTCTCAGTATTGGGGGGGATGGGGTCCCGGTGATGGGGGGGATGGTGTCCCAGTGATGGGGGGATGGGGTCTCAGTATTGGAGGGATGGTGTCCCAGTGATGGGGGGGATGGTGTCCCAGTGATGGGGGGGATGGTGTCCCAGTGATGGGGGGATGGTGTCCCAGTGATGGGGGGATGGGGTCCCAGTGATGGGGGGATAGGGTCCCAGTATTGGGGGGGATGGGGTCCCAGTGATGGGGGGATGGTGTCCCAGTGATGGGGGGATGGGGTCTCAGTATTGGGGGGATGGGGTCCCAGTGATGGGGGGGATGGCGTCCCAGTGATGGGGTCCCAGTATTGGGGGGATAGGGTCCCAGTGATGGGGGGATGTCGCCCCAGTGATGGGGGGTGGGGTCCCAGTGATGGGGGGATGGGGTCCCAGTATTGGGGGGATGGCGTCCCAGTGATGGGGGGATAGGGTCCCAGTGATGGGGGGTGGGGTCCTGGTATTGGGGGGATGGGGTCCCAGTATTGGGGGGATGGCGTCCCAGTGATGGGGGGATGGGGTCCCAGTATTGGGGGGGGATAGGGTCCCAGTGATGGGGGGATGGGGTCCCAGTATTGGGGGGGATAGGGTCCCAGTGATGGGGGGATGGGGTCCCAGTATTGGGGGGATGGCGTCCCAGTGATGGGGGGATAGGGTCCCAGTATTGGGGGGATGGAGTCCCAGTGATGGGGGGATGGGGTCCCAGTATTGGGGGGGGATAGGGTCCCAGTGATGGGGGGTGGGGTCCTGGTATTGGGGGGATGGGGTCCCAGTATTGGGGGGATGGCGTCCCAGTGATGGGGGGATGGGGTCCCAGTATTGGGGGGGGATAGGGTCCCAGTGATGGGGGGATGGGGTCCCAGTATTGGGGGGGATAGGGTCCCAGTGATGGGGGGATGGGGTCCCAGTATTGGGGGGATGGCGTCCCAGTGATGGGGGGATAGGGTCCCAGTATTGGGGGGATGGGGTCTCAGTATTGGGGGGGAATAGGGTCTCAGTATTGGGGGGGGATAGGGTCCCAGTGATGGGGGGATGGGGTCCCAGTGATGGGGGGTGGGGTCCCAGTATTGGGGGGGATGGGGTCCCGGTGATGGGGGGGATGGGGTCCCGGTGATGGGGGGGATGGTGTCCCAGTGATGGGGGGATGGGGTCTCAGTATTGGAGGGATGGGGTCCCGGTGATGGGGGGATGGTGTCCCAGTATTGGGGGGGATGGTGTCCCAGTGATGGGGGGGATGGTGTCCCAGTGATGGGGGGGATGGGGTCCCAGTATTGGGGGGGATGGGGTCCCAGTGATGGGGGGATGGTGTCCCAGTGATGGGGGGATGGGGTCCCAGTATTGGGGGGGATGGTGTCCCAGTGATGGGGGGGATGGTGTCCCAGTGATGGGGGGGATGGGGTCCCAGTATTGGGGGGGATGGGGTCCCAGTGATGGGGGGATGGTGTCCCAGTGATGGGGGGATGGGGTCTCAGTATTGGGGGGATGGGGTCCCAGTGATGGGGGGGATGGCGTCCCAGTGATGGGGTCCCAGTATTGGGGGGATAGGGTCCCAGTGATGGGGGGATGGCGCCCCAGTGATGGGGGGTGGAGTCCCAGTGATGGGGGGATGGGGTCCCAGTATTGGGGGGATGGCGTCCCAGTGATGGGGGGATAGGGTCCCAGTGATGGGGGGTGGGGTCCTGGTATTGGGGGGGATGGCGTCCCAGTGATGGGGGGTGGGGTCCCAGTGATGGGGGGATGGGGTCCCAGTATTGGGGGGATGGCGTCCCAGTGATGGGGGGATGGGGTCCCAGTATTGGGGGGGGATAGGGTCCCAGTGATGGGGGGATGGGGTCCCAGTATTGGGGGGGATAGGGTCCCAGTGATGGGGGGATGGGGTCCCAGTATTGGGGGGATGGCGTCCCAGTGATGGGGGGATAGGGTCCCAGTATTGGGGGGATGGAGTCCCAGTGATGGGGGGATGGGGTCCCAGTATTGGGGGGGGATAGGGTCCCAGTGATGGGGGGATGGGGTCCCAGTGATGGGGGGTGGGGTCCCAGTATTGGGGGGGGATAGGGTCCCAGTATTGGGGGGGGATAGGGTCCTAGTGATGGGGGGTGGGGTCCCAGTGATGGGGGGATGGGGTCCCAGTATTGGGGGGATAGGGTCCCAGTGATGGGGGGGATGGGATCCCAGTATTGGGGGGGATAGGGTCCCAGTGATGGGGGGATGGGGTCCCAGTGATGGGGGGTGGGGTCCCAGTGATGGGGGGTGGGGTCCCAGTGATGGGGGGATGGGATCCCAGTATTGGGGGGGATAGGGTCCCAGTGATGGGGGGATAGGGTCCCAGTGATGGGGGGATGGGATCCCAGTATTGTGGGGGGGGGGATAGGGTCCCAGTGATTGAGGGGATAAGTTCCAGTGATGTGAGGTTTGGTCCTACAGATGCCTCCAGTATCTTATCCCAAACTCCCTCTACACTGTCCCATCAAACACTCCCAGTGTAGGTACAGCACGGATTTTATACAGAAAAAAACTCCCTCTTTACTGTCCCATCAAGCACTCTTAGGGCAGGTACAGCAAGGGCTAGATGCAGAGTGAAGCTCCCTCTATACTGTCCAATCAAACACCCCAGGGCAGGTACAGCGCAGGCTGTATACAGAGTAAATCTCCCTCTTTACAATCCCATCAAGCAATCCCAAGGCAGATATAGCAAGCGTTAGATACAGAGTAAAGTTCCCTCTACACTGTCCCATCAAACACTCCCAGGGCAGGTACAGCACGGGTTAGATACAGCGTAAAGCTCCCTCTACACTGTCCCATCAAACATTCCCAGGGCAGGTACAGCATGGGTTAGATACAGAGTAAAGCTCCCTCTACACTGTCCCATCAAACATTCCCAGGGCAGGTACAGCATGGGTTAGATACAGAGTAAAGCTCCCTCTACACTGTCCCATCAAACACTCTCAGGGCAGGTACAGCACGGGTTAGATACAGAGTGAAGCTCCCTCTAAAGTAATTCTAGGGAATGTGGCCGGCCAAGTGGAAGAAGTGCTAGTAGGTGAGCACTTTGGTGACAGTGACCATAATTCGGTGAGATTTAAGGTGGTCATGGAAAAGGACAGGGAGGGGCCGGAAATAAAGGTTCTAAATTGGGGGAAGGCCTATTTTAATAGGATAAGGCAGGATCTGGCCAAAATGGACTGGGATCAGCTGCTTGTAGGAAAATCCGCATCGGAGCAATGGGAGTCTTTCAGAAGGGAGATTGAGACCATACAATGGCAACATGTTCCCGTAAAGGTCAAGGGTGGTTCCAAGAACTCCAGGGAACCTTGGATGTCAGGGGATATATGAGAATGGATTAGGAAAAAAAGGAGGGCTTTTGGCAGATACAAAAGGCTAAAGACGGAGGAAGCCCTAGAGGAGTACAAAAAGTGCAGGGGGATACTTAAAAAAGAAATTAGGAGATCAAGGAGGGGCCATGAAATAACACTGGCGAGCAAAATAAAGGAAAATCCTAAGATGTTTTATAAGTATATTAAGGGTAAGAGGATGACTAGGGAAAAAATAGGGCCCATTAGGGACAAAAATGGCAATCTGTGTGTGGAGCCGGCAGATGTAGGAGGGTTTCTAAATGAATTTTTTGCATCTGTTTTCACTATGGAGAAGGACGACGTAGACATAGAAATACGGCAGGGGGACTGTGATATACTCGAACATATTAACATCGAGTGGGAGGAGGTATTGGCGGTTTTAGCAGGCCTAAAAATGGATAAATCCCCAGGCCCGGACAAAATGTATCCCAGGCTACTGTGTGAGGCAAAGGAGGAAATTGCGGGGGCTCTGACACATATATTCAGAACCTCTCTGGCCACAGGGGATGTGCCAGAGGACTGGAGAACCGCTAATGTAATACCATTATTCAAGAAGGGGAGTAGGGAAAAACCGGGGATCCACAGGCCAGTGAGCCTAACATCAGTGGTAGGAAAATTATTGGAAAAAATTCTGAAGGACAAAATTAGTCTCCACTTGGAGAAGCAAGGATTAATCAGGGATAGTCAACATGGCTTTGTCAAGGGAAGATCATGTCTGACTAATTTGATTGAATTTTTTGAGGGGGTGACTAGGCGTGTGGATGAGGGTAACGCAGTGGATGTGGTATACATGGATTTCAGTAAGGCCTTCGATAAAGTCCCCCACAGGAGACTGGTCAAGAAGGTACGAGCCCATGGAATCCAGGGTGCCTTGGCACTTTGGATACAAAACAGGCTTAGTGGCAGAAGGCAGAGGGTGATGGTCGAAGGTTGTTTTTGTGACTGGAAGCCTGTTGCCAGTGGGGTACCACAGGGATCGGTGCTGGGTCCCTTGCTGTTTGTGGTCTACATTAATGACTTGGATATGAATGTAAAAGGTATGATCAGTAAGTTCGCTGATGATACAAAGATTGGTAGGGTGGTAAATAGCGAGGAGGATAGCCTCAGTCTGCAGGACGATATAGATGGGTTGGTCAGATGGGCGGAACAGTGGCAAATGGAATTTAACCCGGAAAAGTGTGAGGTGATGCACTTTGGAGGGACTAACAAGGCAAGGGAATACACAATGAATGGGAGGACCCTAGGCAAGACAGAGGGTCAGAGGGATCTTGGTGTGCAAGTTCACAGATCCCTGAAGGCGGCGGAACAGGTAGATAAGGTGGTAAAGAAGGCATATGGGATACTTGCCTTTATTAGCCGAGGCATAGAATATAAGAGCAAGGAGGTTATGATGGAGCTGTATAAAACACTGGTTAGGCCACAGCTGGAGTACTGTGTGCAGTTCTGGTCGCCACACTACAGGAAGGATGTGATCGCTTTGGAGAGGGTGCAGAGGAGATTCACCAGGATGTTACCAGGGCTGGAGCGCTTCAGCTATGAAGAGAGACTGGGAAGATTGGGTTTGTTTTCCTTGGAGCAGAGGAGGCTGAGGGGGGACATGATTGAGGTGTACAAAATTATGAGGGGCACAGATAGGATGGATACTAAGGAGCTTTTTCCCTTCGTTGAGGGTTCTATAACAAGGGGACATAGATTCAAGGTAAAAGGCGGGAGGTTTAGAGGGGATTTGAGAAAGAACTTTTTCACCCAGAGGGTGGTTGGAGTCTGGAACTCACTGTCTGAAAGGGTTGTGGAGGCAGGAACCCTCACAACATTCAAGAAGCATTTGGATGAGCACTTGAAATGCCATAGCATACAAGGCTACGGACCAAATGCTGGAATATGGGATTAGAGTAGATAGGGCTGATGGCCGGCGCGGACACGATGGGCCGAAGGGCCTCTATCCGTGCTGTATAACTCTATGACTCAATGTCTAAACTGTCCCATCAAACCAGGACCAGATTGTCTAACCAGAGCTTTGTATAGCTGTAGCATAACCTCTACCTCCTTGTATTCTAGTCCTCTAGATATAAATGTATTAATTAATGATTTAGATGACGGGATAGAGAGCCACATATCCAAAGTTGCCAATGACACAAAGATAGGCAGCATTGTAAGCAGTGTAGATGGAAACATAAAATTACAGAGAGATATTAATAGATTAAGTGAATGGGCAAAACTGTGACAAATGGATTTCAATGTAGGCAAGTGTGAGGTCATCCACTTTGGACCTAAAAAGGATCAGAGTACTTTCTAAATGGTGAAAAGCTGGAAACAGTGGATGTCCAAAGAGACTTAGGGGTCCATGTACATAGATCATTAAAATGTCATGGACAGGTACAGAAAATAATCAAAAAGGCTAATGGAATGCTGGCCTTTATATCTAGAGGATTGGAATACAAGGGGGTAGAAGTTATGCTACAGGGATACAAAGCCCTGGTTAGACCACACCTGGAGTACTGTGTTCAGTTCTGGGCACCGCACCTTAGGAAGGACATATTGGCCTTGGAGGGAGTGCAGCGTAAATTTACTCGAAAGATACTTTGACTCCAAGGGTTAAATTACAAGGAGAAATTACACCCTGGAATTTAGAAGATTAAGGGGTGATTTGATCGAATTTTCAAGATATTAAGGGGAACTGATAAGGTAGATAGAGAGAAACTATTTCTGCTGGTTGGGGACTCTAGGACCAGGGGACATAGCCTAAAAATTAGAGCCAGGACTTTCAGGAGTGAAATTAGAAAACACTTCTACACGCAAAGGGTGGTACAAGTTTGGAACTCTCTTCTGCAAAAGCCAGTTGATGCTAGCTCAATTATTAATCTTAAATTTGAGATTGATAGGTTTTTGTTAACTAAAGGTATTAAGGGATATGGGGCTACGGCAGGTATATGGAGTTAGGTCACAGATCAGCTATGATCTCATTCAATGGCGGAACAGACTTGAGGGGCTAAATGGCCTCCTCCTGTTCCTATCTTCCTATGTTGCAAACACTCCCAGGGCAGGTACATCACGGGTAAGATACAGAGTAAAGCTCCCTCTAAACTGTCCCATCAAACAATCCCAGGACAGGTACAACACAGGTTTGATGCACAGTAAAGCTCCCTCTATACTGCCCTATCATGCACTCTCATGTCACATACAGCACAGGTTAGATACAGAGAAAAGTTCCCTCCACACAGTCCCATCAAACACACCCAGGGCAGCTACAGCACAGGTTAGATACAGAGTAAAGCTCCCTTTAAACTGTCCCATCAAACATTCCCAAGGCAGATACCGCACAGGGTAAATATAGAGTAAAGCTCCCTCTACAATGTTCGATCAAACACTCCCAGGGCAGGTACATCACGGGTAAGATACAGAGTAAAGCTCCCTCTAAACTGTCCCATCAAACACTCCCAGCACAGGTTAGGAACACAGGAACAGGAGTAGGCCATTCAGCTCCTCGAGCCTGTTCAAGTAGATCATGGCTGATCAGTATATTGAACTCCATCTACCTGCCTTGGTTCCGTAACCCTTAATACCCCTGCCTAACAAAAATCTATCAGTTTCAGTTTTTAAATTTTCAATTGACCCCCAGTCTCAACAGCTTTTTGGGGGAGAGAGTTCCAGATTTCCATTCCCCTTTGTGCAAAGAAGTGCTTCCTGACATCATCCCTGAACGGCCTGGCTCTAATTTTAAGGTTATGCCCCTTGTTCTGGACTCTCCCACCAGAGGAAATAGTTTCTCTCTATTTACCCTATCAACTCTTTTAATCATCTTAAACACCTCAATTAGATAGAATCATAGAAGCATAGAATCACAGAAGTTTACAACATGGAAACAGGCCCTTCGGCCCAACATGTCCATGTCGCCCAGATTATACCACTAAGCTCGTCCCAATTGCCTGCACTTGGCCCATATCCCTCTATACCCATCTTACCCATGTAACTGTCCAAATGCTTTTTAAAAGACAAAATTGTACCCGCCTCTACTACTGCCTCTGGCAGCTCGTTCCAGACACTCACCAACCTTTGAGTGAAAAAATTGTCCCTCTGGACCTTAAATCTATGCCCCCTCGTTATAGACTCCCCTACCTTTGGGAAAAGATTTTGACGATCTACCTTATCTATGCCCCTCATTATTTTATAGACTTCTAAAAGTTCCCCCCTAAACCTCCTACTCTCCAGGGAAAAAAGTCTCAGTCTATCCAACCTCTCCCTATAAGTCAAACCATCAAGTCCCGGTAGCATCCTAGTAAACCTTTTCTGCACTCTTTCTAGTTTAATAATATCCTTTCTATAATAGGGTGACCAGAACTGTACACAGTATTCCAAGTGTGGCCTTACTAATGTCCTGTACAACTTCAACAAGACATCCCAACTCCTGTATTCAATGTTCTGACCAATGAAACCAAGCATGCTGAATGCCTTCTTCACCACCCTATCCACCTGTGACTCCACTTTCAAGGAGCTATGAACCTGTACTCCTAGATCTCTTTGTTCTATAACTCTCCCCAACGCCCTACCATTAACGGAGTAGGTCCTGGCCCGATTCGATCTACCAAAATGTATCACCTCACATTTATCTAAATTAAACTCCATCTGCCATTCATCGGCCCACTGGCCCAATTTATCAAGATCCCGTTGCAATCCTAGATAACCTTCTTCACTATCCACAATGCCACCAATCTTGGTGTCATCTGCAAACTTACTAATCATGCCTCCTAAATTCGCATCCAAATCATTAATATAAATAACAAATAACAGCGGACCCAGCACCGATCCCTGAGGCATACCGCTGGTCACAGGCCTCCAATTTGAAAAACAACCCTCTACAACCACCCTCTGTCTTCTGTCGTCAATCCAATTTTGTATCCAATTGGCTACCTCACCTTGGATCCCGTGAGATTTAACCTTATGTAACAACCTACCATGCGGTACCTTGTCAAAGGCTTTGCTAAAGTCCATGTAGATCACATCTACTGCACAGCCCTCATCTATCTTCTTGGTTACCCCTTCAAAAAACTCAATCAAATTCGTGAGACATCATTTTCCTCTCACAAAACCATGCTGACTGTTCCTAATCAGTCCCTGCCTCTCCAAATGCCCGTAGATCCTGTCTCTCAGAATACCCTCTAACAACTTACCCACTACAGATGTCAGGCTCACCGGTCTGTAGTTCCCAGGCTTTTCCCTGCCGCCCTTCTTAAACAAAGGCACAACATTTGCTACCCTCCAATCTTCAGGCACCTCACCTGTAGCTGTCGATGATTCAAATATCTCTGCTAGGGGACCCGCAATTTCCTCCCTAACCTCCCATAACGTCCTGGGATACATTTCATCAGGTCCCGGAGATTTATCTACCTTGATGCGCGTTAAGACTTCCAGCACCTCCCTCTCTGTAAAATGTACACTCCTCAAGACATCACTATTTATTTCCCCAAGTTCCCTAACATCCATGCCTTTCTCAACCGTAAATACCGATGTGAAATATTCATTCAGGATCTCACCCATCTCTTGTGGTTCCGCACATAGATGACCTTGTTGATCCTTAATCCTTAATCTTGTATATTCAAGGGAGTAGAAGCCTAGTCTGTGCAACCTGTCCTCATAATTTAACCTTTTTAGTCCCAGTATCGTTCTGGTAAATTTGAGCTGCACCCCCTCCAAGGCCAATATATTCTTCCTGAGGTGCGGTGCCCAGGACTGAACACAGTATCTCCAGATGGGGTCTAACCAGAGCTCTGTACAGCAGTAACATAACTTCCACCCCTTCGTATTCCAGCCCTATTGAGATAAAGACCAACATTCCATTAGCCTTTTTAATTATTTTTTGTACCTGGCCACTAGCTTTTAGTGATTTCTGAACTTGGACCCCTAAATCTCTCCTCTCCTCCACAGTTCCGAGCTTCTCACCGTTTATAAAATACTCTGGTTTGTCTTTCTTGGGTCCAAAGTGGATGATGTCACACTTCCCCACATTGAACTCCATCTTTTTTTTTATTATTCGTTTATGGGATGCGGGCGTCGCTGGCGAGGCCATCATTTATTGCCCATCCCTAATTGCCCTCGAGAAGGTGGTGGTGAGCCGCCTTCTTGAACCGCTGCAGTCCGTGTGCTGGAGGTTCTCCCACAGTGCTGTTAGGAAGGGAGTTCCAGGATTTTGACCCAGCGACGATGAAGGAACGGCGATATATTTCCAAGTCAGGATGGTGTGTGACTTGGAGGGGAACGTGCAGGTGGTGTTGTTCCCATGTGTCTGCTGCTCTTGACCATCTAGGTGGTAGAGGTCGTGGGTTTAGGAGGTGCTGTCGAAGAAGCCTTGGCGAGTTGCTGCAGTGCATCCTGTGGATGGTGCACACTGCAGCCACAGTGCGCCGGTGGTGAAGGGAGTGAATGTTTAGGGTGGTGGATGGGGTGCCAATCAAGCGGGCTGCTTTGTCCTGGATGGTGTGGAGCTTCTTGAGTGTTGTTGGAGCTGCACTCATCCAGGCAAGTGGAGAGTATTCCATCACACTCCTGACTTGTGCCTTGTAGATGGTGGAAAGTCTTTGGGGAGTCAGGAGGTGAGTCACTCGCCACAGAATACCCAGCCTCTGACCTGCTCTTGTAGCCACAGTATTTATATGGCTGGTCCAGTTAAGTTTCTGGTCAGTGGTGACTCCCAGGATGTTGATGGTGGGGGATTCAGCGATGGTAATGCCATTGAATATCAAGGGGAGGTGGTTAGACTCTCTCTTGTTGGAGATGGTCATTGCCTGGCACTTGTCTGGCACGAATGTTACTTGGCACTCATGAGCCCAAGCCTGGATGTTGTCCAGGTCTTGCTGCACGCGGGCTCGGACTGCTTCGTTATTTGAGGGGTTGCGAATGGAACTGAACACTGTGCAATTATCAGTGAACATCCCCATTTCTGACCTTATGATGGAGGGAAGGTCATTGACGGAGCAGCTGAAGATGGTTGGGCCTAGGACACTGCCCTGAGGAACTCCTGCAGCAATGTCCTGGGGCTGAGATGATTGGCCTCCAACAACCACTACCATATTCCTTTGTGCTCGGTATGACTCCAGCCACTGGAGAGTTTTCCCCCTGATTCCCATTGACTTCAATTTTACTAGGGCTCCTTGGTGCCACACTCGGTCAAATGCTGCCTTGATGTCAAGGGCAGTCACTCTCACCTCACCTCTGGAATTCAGCTCTTTTGTCCATGTTTGGACCAAGGCTGTAATGAGGTCTGGAGCCAAGTGGTCCTGGCGGAACCCAAACTGAGCATCGGTGAGCAGTTTATTGGTGAGTAAGTGCCGCTTGATAGCACTGTCGACGACACCTTCCATCACTTTGCTGATGATTGAGAGTGGACCAATGGGGCGGTGATTGGTCGGATTGGATTTGTCCTGCTTTTTGTGGACAGGACATACCTGGGTAATTTTCCAAAATGTCGGGTAGATGCCAGTGTTGTAGCTGTACTGGAACAGCTTGGCTAGAAGCGCAGCTAGTTCTGGAGCACAAGCCTTCAGCACTACAGCCGGGATGTTGTCAGGAACCATAGCCTTTGCTGTATCCAGTGCACTCAGCCATTTCTTGATATCACGTGGAGTGAATCGAATTGGCTGAAGACTGGCTTCTGTGATGGTGGGGATATCGGGAGGAGGCCGAGATGGATCATCCACTCGGCACTTCTGGCTGAAGATGGTTGCAAACGCTTCAGCCTTGTCTTTTGCACTCACGTGCTGGACTCCGCCATCATTGAGGATGGGGATGTTTGCAGAGCCTCCTCCTCCCGTTAGTTGTTTAATTGTCCACCATCATTTACGACTGGATGTGGCAGGACTGCAGAGCTTTGATCTGATCCGTTGGTTGTGGAATTGCTTCGCTCTGTCTATAGCATGTTGCTTCCGCTGTTTAGCATGCATCTGCCACAGTTTTTCTCACTCACTTAATCCATCAATGTCCCTTTGCAACTTTCTGCTCCCATCTACACTATTACTGTGCCACCTAACAGTGTCATTAGCAAACTGCGATATATGGCTCTCTATTCCTTCATCTAAGTTATTAGTGAAAAGCTGAGGTCTCAATACAGATCCCTGGGGGACACTGGTCACATCCTGCCAATTTAAGTACATATCCAATATCCCTACTCTCCATCTATTGCCTGACCAATTCCCTGCCCACGTTAATAGGTTGTCTCTAATTCCATGCGCTTTTATTTTAGCTAACTGTCTCTTATGTGGAACCTTATCGAATGCCTTCTGGAAGTCCAAATAAATAACATCCATCGACACTCCCTTATCTACCACGTTAGTTACCTTCCCAAAATATTCAACTATGTTTGTTAGACATGACTTACCCTTTACACATCCCTGTTGACTCTCTCTGACCAGCTCGTATTTGTCCAAATGCTCAGTCATTCTGTCCCTAATAATCGATTCTAGTATCTTCCCCACAACTGACGTTACATTTATAGGTCTATAACTTCCACCTTTATCTCTCCTACCCTTCTTAAATAATGGAGTGATATTGGGAATTTTTTCAATCCAAGGGGACAATTCCTGAATCAAAAGAATTTTGAAAGATCAGACTAACACATCTACAATTTCCTCACCTATTTATTTTGATACCCTGGGGTGGAAACCATCAGGTCCCAGAGATTTGTCTATCTTTAGTTTCATTATTTGCTCCAATACCATTCTTATTTATACTTATATCAAATCTAATAAGTTCCTCCCCTTGATTTATTTTAATTTTTCCTCGTATCTTTGGTACTTTATCCTTATCCTGTGAAGACTGATAGCACGGGTTAGATACCAAGTAAAGCTCCCTCTACACTCTACCATCAAACACTTCCAGGGCAGGTACAGCACAGGTTAGATACAGAGTAAAGCCCCTCTACACTGTCCCATCAAACACTCCCAGGACAGGTACAACACGGGTTAGATACAGAGTAAAGTCCCTCTACACTGTCCCATCAAACACTCCCAGGGCAGGTACAGCACGGGTTAGATACAGAGTAAAGCTCCCTCTACACTGTCCCATCAAACACTCCCAGGGCAGGTACAGCACGGGTTAGATACAGAGTAAAGCTCCCTCTACACTGTCCCATCAAACACTCCCAGGGCAGGTACAACACGGGTTAGATACAGAGTAAAGCTCCCTCTACACTGTCCCATCAAACACTCCCAGGGCAGGTACAGCACGGGTTAGATACAGAGTAAAGCTCCCTCTACACTGTGCTTCAGCCACAACCTGACCAGTGTGATATTTCCCACACCAACCCTCTGAGTGATATTGAGAATAAAGTGCCAAATGAGGGCCAGTTTTGTGTGGTGGGTTGATGCTGGAGTAACTCATCTGTCCGTAGGTCCGGGGCAGCCAACAGGGGAACGCTTCTTAGGTTTGTAACACGTTACTTCTTGATCGAAACTGAGAGATTTCTACCCCTGTCCCGAGGGGCCGTGGTGAATAAATAATCTTCCACCATGTGGAGAGAGTGTCAGGTGATCAGGACTGGTGACGTCACACCGCTCTGAGAAAGGGACAGCAGTGAGGAGGCAGGAACTGCAGTAACATGCACCTTGAAGGCCAGAGCCAACGCTCCAACTCACAACCTTCACACACAGAGCCTCAGGCGAATGGAGGTAATTCGCAGAATGAATCGGACGCCAATTATTCATCGCACATTCCCCAGTCCCTGTTCTTGCTGGAATGTGTGACTCACTGGCACAGATTTCAGACGGTGCTTTGCACCTGGCCTGCACAGGGACCCGCAGTTACACAAACCGCCATTTATTATGCTTCATAGAAACTTTTACAACTTTAAATATATAAATAATTAGTCACAATGTTTAACTTGAAAGACAGTTCAGTTCCAGTATTTACTGCAGGTGAGCTGATGAGGGAAGCCCCTCATTATGTAATGTCTGCAGTCAGGTGTAAAAGGGCTTCAACACACAGGCTCATCGAGGAATCCATCATCGATATTGCGGAATCAATCAGCAATCGGCCACATCGAGGAATCGATCAGAGGAATCTATCACTGACATCGAGGAATCGATCACCGAGGAATCGATCAACCGACCATCGAGGAATCGATCAGCGATCAACCGATCATCGAGGAATCGATCAATCGATCAGCGATCAACCGATCATCGAGGAATCGATCTACCGACCATCGAGGAATCGAGCTCCTGCGCCTTGACTCCGGGCCCTTCCACCGACGAGCCACACGCCTCCTGCCAAGCTGCCCCATTTGAAGTGGCGCCGTGCCCTCTCTGAGCTCTTAATGCCAGTCAGTGCTGTTCCAGGTAGACACAAGGCTAGAGCTCGATCACAAGCCCCAGCTCCGATCCAGCACAGGCCGATCCCTGCCCTCGGGCTATATAAACAAGCAACAGGAGCCAAGCTGCTGTCTGCTCCTGAAATATGCGGCAAGTCTGCAGGGAGCGGGAGGGGCTGCGTCTCACTGCACTCCCCTCGGGCCCAGTGCGTGGCTTCACTGTAAGATCCTGGGTCTGGACAGAGTGTAAAGATCTGCCTGAGGCCAGTCCCAAGGGCAGCTACAGATTGGTGACCCTTTCCTCGGCCCTGTTAACCCTTACACTCCTGAAAGAACAGCAACAGGAAGCAAAAGCAACTTGGGGGTGCGTCGAAAAGAACTGAATCCAGTTGTTCTCTGTCAGAAGCAGGGACCTGGGTTCCAATCCATCCCAGAGCTGGAGGGTGTGAGGGGAGGGGGGAAGAGGGCTGCTGGGTCCCTGTTTCAGTCAGTACGCACTAATCCTGAGTGAAGTTTGGAATCAGTCTCCGTGCAGTTGCCAATGGACTGGAAGCCTGTGCTTGGGGGGGGCGGGGAGGAGGGAGGGAGGAGTGGGGGGGAGGGAGGGAGGGAGGGAGGAGTGGGGGGGAGGGAGGGATTCCCAACATCAGCACCTAATGGACAGACTCAAACAATCATTGTACCCCTTTAAAATGCTACTCCAAATCTGGTAGAACCAGCCAATCGCAGCAAGGCTTTGCCTTGTGCTACTCGCTGCAGTCAATGCACAGTAATAAACATTAAATATAGAAAATATATAAAAAAAGCAAAATGTACAGTGCAAACAGGCTGGGCTCCGATACAGTGTCTACCACACTGTGTCTATAGTCTCTTCATCTCTCCGCCCCACCCAGGGACAGAGCTGATTGGCTACAGTCTTTGCTCTACAAATCCAGTGGTCATCACTTATAAATGTTTTGGTTAAGAATCATTTTTAGTCTTTAGTGCACATTTGTCTTCTAGCTCGTCCTTTTATTTGAATCCGCGGTTCCCGGAGTTCATTCGATTTGGCCATTAACAGTTTCATGTTGCACAGATTCCATTTTCATTGGTTGTGAACAGCAGGTCCAATAGAAAACACTCCCGTCAAATGACACTGGCAACTCTGTGTGGCCATTTCTGAGTGCAAGACACCTGAAAAGAGAAACAGGTTGGTGTGAGTGTGAGTGTGAGTGTGAGTGTGAGAGCGAGCAGTATGGGACTGTCTCTGACCGACCCCCCCACCACCACCACCAAGCGAACCCAATCAGCAGCTGTGAAGGGCCAGACCCTGCCCTCAGTCAGCAAACAGATACATCCAGTACAGACCAACACCCGAACCCCAGCCCCCCTCCCCCAAAACCCTACACTCCTCCCCCAAGCCTCAGCCCTCCCACCCTATGCTCCCCCTGAAACCCTCCACTCCTCACCCCGGACCCCCACCCCCCCTACTGGGTGGGGCCAGCTGTGTCCCAGAGCTCCTTACCTGAATCTTCTGGTCTGGTTCTATGTTTGGATGGTCCCCTTCTCTCCTGCGATGTGCTTGAATTTCTGATGTTTTCGTTTGCCGCTGCTGTACTTGCGAGTCCTGACCACAATGGGAGCTGCAGTCACCAAGGGTCCTGGCGGGAAAAGAAATCCATCAAACTCCGAGCAGATAGGGCCTAGCCTCCAGCCCTGGCCTGAACTAACTGATCTCAGCTGGGACTACAGTTAGGGAGCGAGATAAGCAGCCGAGCTCCCTGCTCCTGGTTACTATCCATGGACCAGTTGGGATGTGTTTGGGTGTTGATCTCGGTAAGTTCAGAGCCAGGCTTAGCTGTGATGCTTCTCATAGTTGAATATTCTGCCAATATTCATTGTCCAGTCTCTCACACTGGGAACGGGCACATGGGTTAGGGTGTGGGAGAGAGACAGCAGCTGTTTGAAGGGTTACAACAGATACAGGTGCTGTGCAGGACAGCAGGTCATTAAAGCAACGACTACTATCGTAGTATTACAGTAGGTACAGCACAGGAAGAGGCCATTCGGCCCATTGTGCTTGTGCCGGCTCTTTGAAGGAGCTAGCCAATTCGTCCCATTCCCCTGCTCTTTCCTCGTAGCTCTGTAAATTTTTTCCCTTCAAGTATTTATCCAATCCCCTTTTGAAAGTTATTATTGAATCTGCTTCCACTGCCCTTTCAGGCAGCGCATTCCAGATCATAACAACTCGCTGTGTAAAAAATGTTTCATGTCGCCTCTGGCTTTTTTGCCAATCACCTTAAATCTGTGTCCTCTGGTTACCGACCCTTCTGCCACTGGAAACAGTTTCTCCTTATTTACTCCATCAAAACCGTTCATGATTTTGAACACCTCGATCAAATCTCCCCATAACCTTCTCTGTTCTGAGGAGAACAACCCCAGCTTCTCCACATAACTGAAGTCCCTCATCCCTGGCACCATTCTAGTAAATCTCTTCTGCACCCTCTCTAAGGCCTTCACATCCTTCCTAAAGTGCGGTGCCCAGAATTGAACACAATACTCCAGCTGAGGCCTGACCAGTGTTTTATAAAGGTTTAGCATAACTTCCTTCCTTTTGTACTCTATGCCTCTATTAATAAAGCCCAGGATCCCATATTTTTTTTTAAAAACAGCCTTCTCAACTTGTCCTGCCACCTTCAAAGATTTGTGTACGTACACCCCCAGATCTCTCTGTTCCTGCACCCCCTTTAAAATTGTACCATTTAGTTTATATTGTCTCTCCTCATTCTTCCTTCCAAAATGAATCATTTCACACTTCTCTGGGTTAAATTTTATCTGCCATGTGTTTGCCCATTTCACCAGTCTGTCCCTGTCCTCCTGAAGTCTCTTACTATCCTCCACATTGTTTACTACATTTCCGAGTTTTGTGTCATCTGCAGACTTTGAAATTATACCCTCGATACTCAAGTCCAGGTCATTAATATATATCAAAAAGAGCAGTGGTCCTAATACTGACCCCTGGGGAACACCACTGTATAATTCCCTCCAGTCTGATAAACAATCGTTCACCACTACTCTCTGCTTTCTGTCCCTTAGCCAATTTTGTATCCATGCTGCCACTGTCTCTTTAATCCCATGGGCTTTAATTTTGCTAACAAGTCTATTATGTGGCACTTTATCAAATACCTTTTGAAAGTCCATATACACATCAACCGCACGACCCTCATCAACCCTCTCCGTTACTTCATTAAAGAACTCAATCAAGTTAGTCAAATACTTTTCCAAGTGCCAATTAATTTTGTCCCAGATTATTGTCTCAAAGTTTCTCCATCACTGACTGGCCTGGCCAGGTTTACCCCTCTCCCCCTTTTTTTGAACAGGGGTGTGACATTTGCAATCCTCCAGTCCTCCGGCACTGTCCCCATATCTAAGGAGGATTGGAAGATTGTGGCCAGAGCCTCTGCAATTTCCACCCTTCCTTCCCTCAGTAACCGAGGATGCATCCCATCCGGACCGGGTGACTTTTCTACTTTGAGTATTGCCAATCTTTTAAGTACCTCCTTCTTTATCTATTTTTATCCTATCCAATATCACTATCACCTCCCCCTTTACTGCTACAATGGCAGCATCCTCTTCTCTAGTGAAGGCCGATGCAAAGTATTCATTTAGTACCTCAGCCAATCCCTCTGCCTCCACAAGATGATCTCCTTTTTTGTTCCTAATCGGTCCTACCCTTCCTTTGACTACCGTTTTACTATTTAAATGTTTAAAAGGACTTTTGGGTTCCCTTTTATGAAAACCGCTAATCTATTCTCATACTCTCCCTTTGCCTCTCTTATTCCCTTTTTTAGATCTCCTCTGTACTTTCTGTATTCAGCCTGGTTCTCTATTGTATTATGAACCTTACATTTATCATAATCCTCCTTTTTCTGTTTCATTTTAATCTCTATATCTTTAGTCATCCAGGGAGCTCTAGCTTTGGATTTCCTTCCTTTCCTCCTCATGGGAATGTGCCTACTCTGTACCTGACCCATCTCCTCGTGAGACTAGTGTAAATGCATGCTGGACTGAGAACAGGACATTGACTCTCTTCATACACCTCCACCGAACACAGGAAGGTACAAAGCAAGCACCCATCAAATAACCCAGACACCCATCAAATAACTCAGGCACAACCCAGACACCCATCAAATAACCCAGGCACAACCCAGACACCCATCAAATAACCCAGGCACAACCCAGACACCCATCAAATAACCCAGACACCCATCAAATAACCCGGAGTGACCCCAGAAACCCAGCAGCTTCCCCTCCTTGCTTCCCTTCTTCTCACCCGAGCCCAGTATGTGGGATTCTCACCCTCTCGCTCCTGGGAGTCCGTGTATTGGGCTGCAGTCATGCACTTGCACTCCACGTGGTCGATCAGCACCACCACGGCTGTACTGGGAACCCGCCGTCTGTGCTTGTACACGCTCTTTCTTACCTAAGGGATAGGAGGACGGTTAGAGGGAGCAGGGAGGAATCAAACACCGTAAATCTGAACTAGAACAGAAACCTCCCCGTGTCCGTGCTTTTCCAGAATTTTCCATTTATGCATCAAAAATACAGACACAAGAAATTGCCAATCGCCCGTGTAACTGGAGGGAAGTGAATTGGACTTGCTGGGGCCTAGCACACCAGAAAAGCCTGGATCTCAGCCACTGGCTCTTCTCAGCACCGAGAATTTGAGAAACTCATTCCAGTCACGATCCCGATATTTTAGGAATCTGTTATTCCCGAATTTTCTTGCTGGTTTTATTGTGAAAGAACGAAGGGAATTTCCTGGAACACTCTGATTGACCCCTGACCTGCAATCAAGTTTAGTGCAGGTTACTTTTACATCTATTGGCTAAGGGACAGAAAGCAGAGAGTAGTGGTGAATGGTTATTTATCAGACTGGAGGGAAGTATACAGTGGTGTTCCCCAGTGGTCAGTATTAGGACCACTGCTCTTTGATATATATTAATGACCTGGACTTGGATATAGAGGGCATAATTTCAAAGTTTGTAGATGACACGAAACTCAGAAATGTAGTAAACAATGTGGAGGATAATAACAGACTTCAGGAGGACAGAGACAGACTGGTGAAATGATCAGACACATGGCAGATAAAATTTAACGCAGAGAAGTGAGATTCATTTTGGTAGGAAGAATGAGGAGACACCCCCAGAACCCAGCTGGTCTTGATGCCTGTCCCACATGGTGCCCATGAATGGGTGGGTTTTGCGAGTGGGGCCTTGCAGTAACGGTCCTCACCTGCACACGCCGTTCTTGTACCTTGGTTGCCTGGCACTTGTAGTTTCTGGTGTTGCAGCAGCCTGAACATCGCTGGACCTCCACGCAGGACGGCCACACGAAGAAGTTGGCAGTGGTGGGGTCCACCATACTTCGTGTTATTTCAATTACTTTAGGCCTCACCTTACACTCGGCTGGCTTGGCATCTTCCACCACTGGCACTGAAAGAGATGGGCAAACCAGCTTAATATAACAATCTGGGCACGCACAGCACCAATTCCTGCCCCTTACTCAACCAGACCAGAGGAAGAACTCCCTCAAGCAAACCGCTGAGGATCAAGGGTAGTTCGCTTTGCTTCAGGGAGCCTCAGTTCCATCTGCACAATAACTTGTATTTAGACGGTGCCTTTAATGGAGAAAAATGACTCAAGGTGCTTCACAGAGACGTAATCAGACACAAATGGACACAGAGTCAAAGGGGAAAGGAGGAGATATTAGGTCAGGTGACCAAAAGCTTGGTCCAATAGGTAGGTTTTAAGGAGGGTCTTAAAGGACGAGAGAGAGATAGAGAGAGAGAGAGGAGAGAGAGAGAGGTAGACGTTTAGGGAGGGAATTCCAGAGTTTAAGGCCTAGACAGCCTAAGGCATGGCCGCCAATGGTGGAGCGATGAAAATCGGTGATGGACAAGAGGCCAATTTAAATGAATTTCTGATTACCAGTACCAATACCTGGTTACCAATATAATACCAGTGCCGGTACCCCGTCCACCAGTGCCGGTACCCCGTCCACCAGTGCCGGTACCCCGTCCACCAGTGCCGGTACCCCGTCCACCAGTGCCGGTACCCCGTCCACCAGTGCCGGTACCTGGTGTTCTGATGCCAGTGTCAGTGGCAGCAATCCTCTCATCTCCATTGAAATGCAGCTCATTAATCCTCGTGTTTCACACATTTACACAAATCACTTGCAACTGAAGTGTGTAAAGTGTGAAATGCCAGGGATAATAAACCCCATTGATTTCAACTCCTTAATCACCTGGTTTTGGAGAGGTTCTAAGCCCTGTTCAGCAGGCTAAATATACAAGTTGTAAACTGTACGGAATTAATGAGCAATGAATCAATGGGAATTATCACACTGGTGTTGACACAGTTTGGATTCTAAACACCATGTATAGCTTACCTGTTATTTAACAACCAGCTGTCTCACTAGAAACTGCTTATCAGCACCGGGGCTCTCGGAGGCAAAGGGCAGACAGCGCCAATTTAGTGCTGTTTTTATATCTCCATTATACTGAGAACGGCAGGTTCCCCAAACCATGGGCAAACTCACTGTAGAATCTACATCCTCGTGTAACAGACGTGACTGCAGCTGCCCCAGAGGTTGGCCGTGAACTGCTGCAATGTTACATGAAAAGAGGAGGCCATTCAGCCCCTCAAGTCTGTTGCATAGGAACAGGTGGAGGCCATTCAGCCCCTCGAATCTGTTACATAGGAACAGGAGGAGGCCATTCAGCCCCTCGAGCCTGTTACATAGGAACAGGAGGAGGCCATTCATCCCCTCGAGCCTGTTACATAGGAACAGGAGGAGGCCATTCAACACCTTGAGCCTGCTCTGCCATTCAATTAGATCATGGCTGATCTGTACCACAATTCCATTTACCCACCATGGGTCCATAACCCTTAATACCCTTCCCCAACAAAAGTCTATCAATCTCAGTTTTTAAATTTTCAATTGATTCCTAGCCTCAACGGGTCTTTGTTATACCTGAGGAAAGGAGGTGGTCAGGGGTGTTTCCTTTGGAGAATAGGTGACATTGAGATGATCTACATAGAAATACAGAGAGGTCACAACAGGGTAACAGGCCATTCGGTCCAACGAGTCCGTGTCGGTGTTTACCCTCCACAAGAGCAAACACTCCTAATCATATTTACCCACCCTGTTCCCACATTCTTTCCCCTTTCCTTTATCCATCTATCCAATCTAATCTTCAATGTTGACATAGTTTCTGCCTCAACCATTAAACCTGGCAGTGAATTCCACAGCCTGTGTGTGAAGAAGTTTCTCCTGCCCTATGTTCTAAATCTCTTACATTTAATTGTGTATCTGTGGCCCCTCGTTCTAGACCCTCAACTACTGGAAACAGGCCACTTCTATCCACCCCGTCACACCCTTTCAGGATTTTAAACACTTCGATCCTATTGTTTGTAATCTGTGTCGTTTTAACAAAAAGAAACCTGATATGTTCAAACCTTTCCTCACAGTTTTCAAATTATGAAGGAAATTGACAAAATTGATCAAGGCAAATTGCTCCCTGCAATGAAGGGTTCAAATCCCAGGGGACACCAGTTACAAGTGGGGAAATTAGTCATCAGAAGGGAGGTCGGGGGAGTATTTTTCACCCAAGCGGGAATCGAGTTGTGGAATAAGTCACCTGGAAAGGACAGTGAAGCAGACAGTGTGAATGACGTCAGGAGACAACTAGATATGTTCCTGGAGAGGGAAGGCATTATCAACAACAACTCCCATTTATATAGTGCCTTTAACATAGTAAAACGTCCCAAGGCGCTTCACAGGAGCGATTATCAAACAAAATTTAACACCGAGCCACATAAGGAGATATTAGGACCGGTGACCAAAAGCTTGATCAAAGAGGGAGGTTTTAAGGAGCGTCTTAAAAGGAGGAGAGAGAGATAGAGAGGTTTAGGGAGGGAATTCCAGAGCTTAGGACCTAGGCAGCTGAAGGCACGGCCACCAATGGTGGAGTGAAGAAAATCGGGGATGCGCAAAAGGCCAGAATTGGAGGATATGAGGAGATGGCTGGGGAGGAGTTAAGATCAATTAAAAAGATGGTCCTGTTAGGTCTAATGGTCCTTTCCTGCCTCTAAAATTTCTCGTTAATCAAGAATGAAATGTCCAATTACCTTGGGAATGGGAGAGAACCTCCAGCACTCCGAGGGTTAACAGAAGTCTGCTAGCGAGATTGGACATGCTGAAATGCTAACTGTGTCATATTTAAGAAGCAGAAATGTTAAAGTGAAGGTCAACAGCACAGGCGGAAGAAAGAAACTTTGTTCATTCGAATGCTTCAGACAATTGGAAACACAAACTATCAGGAAACTATTCCACAAATTCCATCCTCGTCAGAACATGTGGAATGCTAACGCAGGGTGCCTATATTTAGAAGCATATTCATTGTGTTAGAAAAATACAAGAAGAGAGACTGGCATTTAACAATGCTGGGACAGAACCCAGCTCAGTGAGCTGCCCAGCGCCCTCACGCGATGCTTCGTTCTGTTATACTGGTGAGGAGACAGTGGACTCCTGCCAAAGCCATTTGGACTCCTAGACAATTCCAGGAAACATTGGGCTTTCTTAGATAGCAGCTGAGCTGAGGATGGAAAGGCCAGCAGACAAAACAGCCGAGAATTGAAATGTCATTACCGAACACCAAAAGGAATGCAGCCCCGACGGGGAGCACCCTCAGCCCAGGAGAGGAGGGCACAGCGACCAAAGTACCTCATGCTTCTACAAACTCTGTACAATCTGCCCGCAGCTCACTCCCTGCACTGCCTGCGGGCCAAACCTCAATCCATAACAGAGTCCGCAGTTTCCCCACTAGCTCCCTTCCCACCTTAAAAGCCCTATAAAAACCAAACCCTTGGACCCTCATTTTGTTCATTTCTTTCAATTCCTGCTCAGTTGCAGAGTTCGGCTCCACAAAGAGCACTGTACCCTGCCACCTGTTTATACTATGGCAGTAATCTCCGTGATACAGAGGCTGAATGGGCTCTGCTGACAGTGAGTAGGGCCAGGACCTCTGCACCTTCCCAAAGTGCCATCAGCACACACTCTACTGGTCGCCCTTTACCAATCACTTGGGGCCCTGTATGTGGGCAAATCCCTGCAAAATGATCAGTATCTTCCCTTGCACTCGCAAACTCACTTTATGCTATCTGTTCTACCTGTTACCAGTCACCAGGTGAGACGTTGCCCCATCCCTGTGTATCGACCCATCCCCATGCATTGCCCCTTTCCCTGAGTATTGCCCATAACCATTGCCCCTTCCCTTTGTATTGCCCCTACATTGTGTATTGCCCCCTAACTATTGCCTTTTCCCTGTATATTGCCCCTAACCATTGTCCCTCACTATTGTCCTTTCCCTCTGTATTGCCTCTAACTATTGTTCTTTTCCTATGTATTGACTCTTCCCTCTGTATTGCCCATAACCTTTGCCCCTTCCCTGTGTATTACCCCTCCCCATGGAATTGCCCCTTCCCTGTGAATTGCCCTTTCCATCTTTGCATTGCCCCTGGGTTTACCTATGATTTACCTAGGGATCGATGCTGGTGGAGGCTCTGGAATCTGCTGTGTTCAGGACGGATCCAGTCACCCTGTGGGGGAGAAAGAGAGAGAGAGCAGTGGTTAGTGGGCAGCACAGGAGCCACCTAGATGGGGGAAGAGGGGGACAAATCTGACCCTCAGCAAAACCTGACAGAGGGAGGAACCCTCGGGATCCAGGGCTGTCGATCACAGACCAGACTGGGACTCTTCCGGGAATGAAAATCAGGCTACAAACCAAGGGTTTGAGTCCAAACACCTTACTGTAACCTTTCACTTCACGTAAAGTGTCCTACAGACAGAAAACCTGTAAACTCTGATCTACAAATTGCAATAATCCAAGTCTCTCTGTCTCCCTTTGCCTGTACGATCCGCGATTTGCCCCACTGCCCTGTACGATCCGCGATTTGCCCCACTGCCCTGTACGATCTGCGATTTGCCCCACTGCCCTGTACGATCCGCGATTTGCCCCACTGCCCTGTACGATCCGCGATTTGCCCCATTGCCCTGTTTAAGGCAACATGAGGGAAAACTTTTTTACGCAATAGTTATGATCTGGAATGTGCTGCCTGAAAGGGTGGTGGAAGCAGATTCAATCGTGGCTTTCAAAAAGGAATTGGTTAAATACTTGAAGGGAAAAAATTTGCAGGGCTACGAGGAAAGAGCGAGGGAATGGGACTAACTGGATCGCTCTTACAAAGAGCCGGCACGGGCTTGATGGGCCTAATGGCCTCCTTCTGTGCTGTTACCATTCTATAATCTTATTTGCCCCATTGCCCTGTATAATCTGTGCTCTGCCCCTTTTCCCTTTAATCCGTGATTTGCCCCATTGCCCCGTACAATGCGTTGTTTGCCCCATTGCCCCGCACACTGCGTTGTTTGCCCCATTGCCCCGCACAATGCGTTGTTTGCCCCATTGCCCTGTATAATGTGTTGTTTGCCCCATTGCCCTGTATAATGTGTTGTTTGCCCCATTGCCCTGTATAATGTGATTTGCCCCATTGCCCTGTATAATGTGATTTGCCCCATTGCTCTGTATAATGAATGTGTTGTTTGCCCCATTGCCCTGTATAATGTGTTGTTTGCCCCATTGCCCTGTATAATGTGATTTGCCCCATTGCTCTGTATAATGAATGTGTTGTTTGCCCCATTGCTCTGTATAATGTGATTACCCCATTGCCCTGTATAATGTGATTTGCCCCATTGCCCTGTATAATGTGTTGTTTGCCCCTTTGCCCTGTATAATGTGATTACCCCATTGCCCTGTATAATGTGATTGCCCCATTGCCCTGTATAATGTGATTTACCCCATTGCTCTGTATAATGTGATTTACCCCACTGCCCTGTATAATGTGATTTACCCCACTGCCCTGTATAATGTGTTGTTTGCCCCATTGCCCTGTATAATGTGATTTACCCCATTGCTCTGTATAATGTGTTTGCCCCATTGCCCTGTATAATGTGATTTACCCCATTGCCCTGTATAATGTGTTTGCCCCATTGCCCTGTATAATGTGTTTGCCCCATTGCCCTGTATGTGATTTACCCCATTGCCCTGTATAATGTGATTTACCCCATTGCCCTGTATAATGTGTTTGCCCCACTGCCCTGTATAATGTGATTTGCCCCATTGCCCTGTATAATGTGTTGTTTGCCCCTTTGCCCTGTATAATGTGATTTACTCCATTGCTCTGTATAATGTGATTTACCCCATTGCTCTGTATAATGTGTTTACCCCTTTGCCCTGTATAATGTGATTACCCCTTTGCCCTGTATAATGTGATTTACCCCATTGCTCTGTATAATGTGTTTGCCCCATTGCCCTGTATAATGTGTTTGCCCCATTGCTCTGTATAATGTGTTTGCCCCATTGCCCTGTATAATGTGTTATTTGCCCCATTGCTCTGTATAATGTGATTTACCCCATTGCCCTGTATAATGTGATTTACCCCTTTGCCCTGTATAATGTGATTTACCCCATTGCCCTGTATAATGTGATTTACCCCTTTGCCCTGTATAATGTGATTTACCCCATTGCTCTGTATAATGTGCTTGCCCCATTGCTCTGTATAATGTGTTTGCCCCATTGCTCTGTATAATGTGTTTGCCCCATTGCCCTGTATAATGTGTTATTTGCCCCATTGCTCTGTATAATGTGATTTACCCTATTGCCCTGTATAATGTGATTTACCCCATTGCCCTGTATAATGTGTTTGCCCCATTGCTCTGTATAATGTGTTTGCCCCATTGCCCTGTATAATGTGTTATTTGCCCCATTGCCCTGTATAATGTGATTTACCCCATTGCTCTGTATAATGTGATTTACCCCATTGCTCTGTATAATGTGTTTGCCCCATTGCCCTGTATAATGTGTTATTTGCCCCATTGCTCTGTATAATGTGATTTACCCCATTGCCCTGTATAATGTGATTTACCCCATTGCCCTGTATAATGTGTTTGCCCCATTGCTCTGTATAATGTGTTTGCCCCATTGCCCTGTATAATGTGTTATTTGCCCCATTGCTCTGTTTAATGTGATTTACCCCATTGCCCTGTATAATGTGATTTACCCCATTGCCCTGTATAATGTATTTGCCCCATTGCTCTGTATAATGTGTTTGCCCCATTGCCCTGTATAATGTGTTATTTGCCCCATTGCCCTGTATAATGTGTTTGCCCCATTGCCCTGTATAATGTGTTATTTGCCCCATTGCCCTGTATAATGTGATTTACCCCATTGCTCTGTATAATGTGATTTACCCCATTGCTCTGTATAATGTGTTTGCCCCATTGCCCTGTATAATGTGTTATTTGCCCCATTGCCCTGTATAATGTGATTTACCCCACTGCTCTGTATAATGTGTTTACCCCTTTGCTCTGTATAATGTGATTTACCCCATTGCCCTGTATAATGTGATTTACCCCTTTGCCCTGTATAATGTGATTTACCCCATTGCCCTGTATAATGTGATTTACCCGTTTGCCCTGTATAATGTGTTATTTACCCCATTGCCCTGTATAATGTGATTTACCCCATTGCCCTGTATAATGTGTTTGCCCCATTGCCCTGTATAATGTGTTATTTACCCCATTGCTCTGTATAATGTGTTTGCCCCATTGCCCTGTATAATGTGTTATTTGCCCCATTGCCCTGTATAATGTGTTTGCCCCATTGCCCTGTATAATGTGTTATTTGCCCCATTGCCCTGTATAATGTGATTTACCCCATTGCTCTGTATAATGTGATTTACCCCATTGCTCTGTATAATGTGTTTGCCCCATTGCCCTGTATAATGTGTTATTTGCCCCATTGCCCTGTATAATGTGATTTACCCCACTGCTCTGTATAATGTGTTTACCCCTTTGCTCTGTATAATGTGATTTACCCCATTGCCCTGTATAATGTGATTTACCCCTTTGCCCTGTATAATGTGATTTACCCCATTGCCCTGTATAATGTGATTTACCCGTTTGCCCTGTATAATGTGTTATTTACCCCATTGCCCTGTATAATGTGATTTACCCCATTGCCCTGTATAATGTGTTTGCCCCATTGCCCTGTATAATGTGTTATTTACCCCATTGCCCTGTATAATGTGATTTACCCCATTGCCCTGTATAATGTGTTTGCCCCATTGCCCTGTATAATGTGTTGTTTGCCCCATTGCCCTGTATAATGTGTTGTTTGCCCCATTGCCCTGTATAATGTGTTTGCCCCATTGCCCTGTATAATGTGTTGTTTGCCCCATTGCCCTGTATAATGTGTTTGCCCCATTGCCCTGTATAATGTGTTTGCCCCATTGCCCTGTATAATGTGTTTGCCCCATTGCCCTGTATAATGTGTTGTTTGCCCCATTGCCCTGTATAATGTGTTTGCCCCATTGCCCTGTATAATGTGATTTACCCCATTGCCCTGTATAATGTGATTTACCCCATTGCCCTGTATAATGTGTTTGCCCCATTGCCCTGTATAATGTGTTTGCCCCATTGCCCTGTATAATGTGTTGTTTGCCCCATTGCCCTGTATAATGTGTTGTTTGCCCCATTGCCCTGTATAATGTGTTTGCCCCATTGCCCTGTATAATGTGTTGTTTGCCCCATTGCCCTGTATAATGTGTTTGCCCCATTGCCCTGTATAATGTGTTTGCCCCATTGCCCTGTATAATGTGTTTGCCCCATTGCCCTGTATAATGTGTTGTTTGCCCCATTGCCCTGTATAATGTGTTTGCCCCATTGCCCTGTATAATGTGATTTACCCCATTGCCCTGTATAATGTGATTTACCCCATTGCCCTGTATAATGTGTTTGCCCCATTGCCCTGTATAATGTGTTGTTTGCCCCATTGCCCTGTATAATGTGATTTACCCCATTGCCCTGTATAATGTGATTTACCCCATTGCTCTGTATAATGTGTTTGCCCCATTGCCCTGTATAATGTGTTGTTTGCCCCTCTCTCTCTGACCTGCCCGTGCCCCTCCCCTTGGCCGCTCTCGCCGCCGCTGAACGCCGTGCCCTCGGGCTACAAACCTCCCCGGTGAAGGAGCGTGTGTCGGAGCCGAGCGGCGGGGCGGCACCTCCCCGAGTCCCTCCCCGCAATATCGGTGCCCTGACTCCGCACCCTGCCCTCGACCCCCTGCCCCCGACCCCCGCTCACCTCAGTGCCCGGCCACGAGTAGCACAGTGTAAGCAGCACGATCTCCAGATGCATGGCTCCGCCCGGCCCGGCTCCCTCTCGGTTACAGGACTCAGAGGGCAGCGCCTGCCCGGCTCATCTCCCCGGGGCTGGGCTCCTGGGCTGGGGCTCCGCTCGGTGATCCCGGGGCAGCACACGGACTCCCTCCTGGTACAAACTCCAGCCGCACGAACAAGGTCACAAACTTTCCCCAAAGTCTTGCTGAAGTTTTTCTTCCCTTTATAGTCCAGGACGGGCTGAGCGCCCCGGCGCTTCCCACTCTAACCGGAGCGGAGTCTGATCCGGAGCAACAGGTGTCTGACGGTCAGAGTCTGTCCCCGGGCTGGGTCCACAAGTCGTCCCGCCACCCAACTGTGCCCGCTGCTCCTCACACTGTCTACTCTCAGTCTGAGTCTCTCTCAATCTGATGCCCTCCACTTTCTCTCTCTGTCTGAGTCTGACCCTCTCTCTGGGTCTGATCCTGTCTCTGTGTGTGTGTGTGTGTCTCTGTCTTGTCTCTCTCTCTCTCCCTCACTCTCTGTTTGTGTCTCTCTCTCTCTCCCTCACTCCCTCACTCTCTGTTTGTCTGTGTGTGTCTCTCTCTCTCTCTGTCTGTCTCTCCCTCACTGTTTGTTTGTCTGTGTGTGTCTCTCTCTCTCCCTCACTGTTTGTTTGTCTGTGTGTGTGTCTCTCTCTCTCTCTCTGTCTGTCTCTCCCTCACTGTTTGTTTGTTGCTCTCTGTCTGAGTCTGATCCTGTCTGTGTGTGTGTCTCCCTCTCCCTCTCCCTCACGGTGTGTCTCTCCCTCACTGTTTCTCTCTCTGGTGCTGACAGCCCCTGTCCTCTCGCTGCCGCCAGTCTCTGGCTCTGCTCTCGCTCGCCCTCCTGCTCTTTTATACCAGAGACCAGTGAAGGTGTGAAGAAGGAGTGCGCATGTGTCGCGGGGATTCCCCGTCTCCCTTCTTTCTTAAAGGAAAGGTGTGGCTCAATCAGCCGATAGAAAGTCTACCCCGAGGGGAACGGGGCCGGGGAGCGCCGGGTGGTGAGAGCACTCATGATAAAGACATTAAATAAAGTCTAACAGCCCACGGACACCAGGCTGCCCTCTCCATGCTCAGCCCGCCCCCTTTACACACTCTTGCTTTCTTATTTTCCTTCATTTTTCTCCCTTTTTATCTCTTTCCCTCTTTTTTATCCACACCTACCTTTTTCAGTCCTTCTCTTAGTCCTTTTTCAATTTGTCTCTCTGTCTCCCTTTCTGTATCTCTCATTCTCTCATTTTGCTGTGCCTCTTTAGCTCTGCCTTTTGTCTATCTGACCCCCCTCTAATTCTATAAATTTCTCACCAGGATCTCTTTTTCTCTATTTCTGCCTGTCTCTTACTCTCTGCCTCTCTCTATATCTTTCTTTTTCTCTATTTCTTGCTTTCTCCCCATCTCTCTGTCTCCGTGGTTCTCTGTCACCCTCTTTATTCTTGCCCTCTATCTCTGTCTCTGTCTATCTGTAGCTCTGCCCCTTTCTCTATCTCTCTGTCACTCTGTCTCTGTCTTTACCTTTCTCTTTCTCACTGCCTTTGTGTCTCTTCCTCTGACTAACTCTTCTGGCACACTCACTGTCTCCCTTTGTCTTTCTCTGCTTTTGCCTCTCTTTTGCTCTGTAAATTTCTCTTTCTCTGATTCTCTCCCTCTGTGTCTGTTTTTCTATATTTCTCTTTCCCCCTTTCTCTTTGTCTTTCTGTTTTTGCCTGTTTCTGTCTCACTTTTGTTTCTCTCATTTCTCTATGCCTGTCTTTTCTCACTCCATTTTCTCTCTCCCAGTGACTCTGTGGCTGTTTATATCTTTCACATCTGTCTCCGTTGCACTCTATCACTTTCCCACTTTTTTCTGTTTTGTCTCTATCTCTGTCTCACTCTAGCACTATTTCTGTCTTTTTGTCAGTCTTTGTCTATTTCTGTTGTCTTTCAGTATTTCTGTTTCTCTGTCTCACTCTCCCCATTTCTGTCCATCAGACTCTCATTCTCTGTCTCTCTATCTTTCTATTTCTGTCTCCTTCCCTATATTTCTTTTTCTCTGACACTCTATCTTTCTCCTCTCCTCCTCTGTCTCTGACTTTATCTGTTGCTCTTTCTCTTTTTCTGTCGTTTTGTGATTTTGTCTGTTTCTCTTTGTCTTTCTGTCTCTCTTAGTCGCTCTGTCTTTATCCCTCACTTTCTCTTTGTCTCTATATCTATTCTCTCTGTCGCTTTCTCTGTCTTTCTGTCTCTTTCTGTCTTTCACTTATCCTGTCTCACTTTTCCGTGCCTCTTATCTGTTTCTGTCTCTTTCTCTATGTGTCTCTCTTTGTCTCCATAGGTCTTTTTTTTTGCTCACTCTGTCTCTCCTATTTTTTCTGTATCTGTTTATCTCTTAGTTTGCCTCTGTTACTCTATCTCTGCTGCTCTATCTCTCATTTTCTCTCTCCGACACTCCTATTTTCTCTATTACTCTATCTTTGTCATTGTCTCTTCTCTGTCCCTTTTCCCTTTCTCTGTCTCTTGATCTGTCTCTTTTTCATTCTCTCTATTCCTGTCTCTCTCCCTTTGTCTGTCAACATCTCTCTTTTTCTCCCTTGCTTTATTTCTGTCTCTCCCATTTTCTCTGCTTCTGTCTATCCAGCTGTTTCTTTATCTGTCTTGCTCCAGCTCTCTTTCTTTGTTTCTCTCCCTTTCTCTCTCAGCCTTTCTCACTCTGATTTTCTATCTCTTTTTATGTCTCTCTTTGTCTCTATCACTGTCTTTATTTGTCTGCCTCTCTTTTCTCTCTGTCCTCCTCTGCCTCTGGCTAGCTCTTTTTCATCTGGTGTATCTCTGCCAATTTCTCTATCTTTTCTTTCTATTTTTGGCTCCCTCTTTCCATCTCTGTTTCTGTATCTTTCTATCCCTCTGTCTCTCTATGTCTTTCTGTCTTTCTCATGATGTATCTCTGTCTCTCTCCCTTTTTATTTATCTCTCCCACTGTGTCTCTCTTCCTATGGCTCTCTTTTTCTCTTTCACTGTCTTGCTGTATCTTTCTGTCTTTCTCTTTCTAGCTGTCTCCCTTTCCCCCTTTCTCTCTATCACTACCTCAGTCAGCTAATTTCTTTCTGTCTCTCTTCCTATGTCTCTCTCACAATCTTTATTTCTATCTTCTTCTCCCTCTCTTTCTCTTTCTCTCTTTCTATTTCACACTCTATGTTTCACTCTCTTGCTTTATCTGTCTCCATCTGTCTGTCTCTCCTCTCTCTGTCTCCATATCTTCTCTCTGGCTCTCCCTTTCTGTCTCTTTCTAACTCTGTTTATCTCTTTTTTGCTGTGTCTCTCTCTGTATTTCTCTTTTTGACTTTCTTGGCATCTCTCTCTCTCTGACTCCATGTTTCTGGCTATCTCCCATTCTTTATCTCTGTCTTATTTTCTTTGTTTGTCTGTTTTTTTGTGTTTCTCTCCATCTCTCTGTGCCTCTACATCTGTCTCTCTTTGTCTCTCTCTGTCTCTCTTTCTCTCTCTGTTACTCTCTGCTGTCTCTCTCTGTCTGCCTGTCTCTCTCTCTCTTGTCTTCTATTTCTTTGTGTTTCTCTGTCTGTTTCCCAATCTTTGTCTCTCCCTCCCTGATTCTGTCGCTCATTCTCTGCCTCTCTTTCTCCATCTATGTCTGTCTCTTTCTGTCTTTCTCTCTCTTTCTCTTGTCTCTCTTCTCTCTATTTCTATCCTTTGTCTCTGTCTCTGTCTCACTCATTCTCCGTAACTATCTTTCTGTCTGTCTGTCTCTCACTTTCTCTTTGTCTATCTCTGTTCCTGACTGTCTTTTGCTCTGTCTCAAACAAAAACAGAAAATACTAGAAGTGCATGTCAATCAGCATCTGTATACAGGAAAAGACAAGATTCAGATAGTCTCTTCCATCAGCAGCAGTAAGTGAAAGATGAACACATATTTTAATAGAATATGAAAAAAAGAAAAAGACAGAAAGAAAGAAAGATTCTCTTGCTATCTTTTTTTCTCCTCTCCATTTTCTCTGTTACTACCTACCTCGCCAGGCCCGGATGAAATGTATCCCAGGCTGCTAAGAGAAGCAAAGGAGGAAATAGTAGAGGCTCTGAACATTGTTTTCCAATCCTCCCTGGCTACAGGCGTGGTGCCGGAGGATTGGAGGACTGCTAACGTTGTACCATTGTTTAAAAAGGGAGAAAGAGATAGAACGAGTAATTTTAGGCCAGTCAGTCTAACCTCGCTATTGGGCAAATGATTGGAATTGATTCTGAGGGACAGCATAAATCGCCATCTAGAAAGGCACGGGTTAATCAAGGACAGTCAGCATGGATTTTGAATTTTTTGAGCAGGTAACAAGGAGGGTCAATGAAGGTAATGTGTTTGATGAAGTGTACATGGATTTTAGCAAGGCTTTTGACAAGGTCCCACATGGCAGACTGGTCAAAAAAGTAAAAGCCCATGGGATACAAGGGGAAGTGGCTCGTTGGATCCAAAATTGGCTCAGTGGCAGGAAGCAAAGGGTAATGGTCGACAGGTGATTTTGCGACTGGAAGGCTGTTTCCAATGGGGTTCCTCAGGGTTCAGTACCAGGTCCCTTGCTTTTTGTGGTATATATTAATGATTTGGACTTGAATGTGGGGGGCTTGATCAAGAAGTTTGCAGATGATACAAAAATTGGCCGTGTGGTTGATATGAAGGAGGAAAGCTGTAGACTGCAGGAAGATATCAATGGACTGGTCAGGTGGGCAGAAAAGTGGCAAATGGAATTCAATCCAGAGAAGTGTGAAGTAATGCATTTGGGGAGGGCAAACAAGGCAAGGGAATACACAATAAATGAGAGGATACTGAGAGATGTAGAGGAAGAGAGGGATCTTGGAGTGCATGTCCACAGATCCCTGAAGGTAGCAGGACAGGTAGATAAGGTGGTTAAGAAGGCATACTGGATACTTTCCTTTATTAGCCGAGACATAGAATATAAGAGCAGGGTGGTTATGCTAGAACTGTATAAAACACTAGTTTGGCCACAGCTTGAGTACTGCGTAAAGTTCTGGTCACCACATTACAGGAAAGATATGATTGAACTAGAGAGGGTAAAGAGGAGATTTACGAGGATGTTGCCAGGGTTGGAGAATTTTAGCTATGAGAAAAGATCAGATAAGCTGGGGCTGTTTGGAACAAAGGAGGCTGAGGGGAGATTTAATTGAGATGTATAAAATTATGACGGGACTAGATAGGGTGGATAGGGAGGACCTATTTCCCTTAGCAGAGGGGTCAGTGACCAGGGGGCATTGATTTAAGTAATTGGTAGAAGGATTAGAGGGGAGCTGAGGAGAAATGTTTTCGCCCAGAGGGTGGTGGGGGTCTGGAACTCACTGCTTGAAAGGGTGGTTGAGGCAGAAACCCTCAACTCATTTAAAAAGTACTTGGACGTGCACTTGGAGTGCCGTAACCTACAGGGCTACGGACCAAGTGCTGGAAAGTGGGATTAAGCTGGATGGCTCTATTTCAGCCAGCATGGACACGATGGGCCGAATGGCCTCCCCTGTGCCGTAACTTTCTACGATTCTATGATTTCTGTCTCTCTCCCTGTCTGACTGTCTCTCTCTGTCTTTATTTTCTCTGTCTCTCTGTCTCGGTCTATCTATCTTTCTCTTTTTTCTGTTGCTGTGCCTTTCTCTGTTTCTCTGTCATTTCTATTTCTTGCTCTGTCTTTCTATTTCTTTCTATGTCTCTGTTTCTTTCCATCTCTCTATCTCTCTCTCTCTCTCAGTCTCTCTGTCTGCCTCTCTCTGTCTCTGCCTCTATTTCTCTCTCTGTCTCTTTCAATCTATGTTTTATTTCTCTCTACCTCTCTCTGTTACTCTCTCTTTCTGTTACTCTCTCTCTGTCTCTATTTTTCTCTTTGTTTGTTGGTGCCCCTCTTTCTGTCCCTTGCTCTCTGCCTCTTTTTATCTCTTTTATTCTTCTCTGCCTTGCTCTGATTTTTCCTGTTTGTTTATCGTATGATGCAGAAAGTTCCTTGTAGTACATAGCACACCTGTTCCTTGTAGTATATAGCACACCTGTTCAACACTTGAAAGGGACTGTGTTTTGGTTCATTTGCATATCTGCCTTCATACTAATTTCTGGCCATTGGGCTCTCACACGATTCCATTAATCGTCAGTGACTCTTTGAAACTGGCACTTGTTGCAACCTGTTAACCACAGAGTGGGACTGTTACAGAGAGCTGTCTGAACTATTTTAAGAAATCAAAAGTCAAGCAAGAAACTAGAACTAGGATTCCCATCAAACGTCTGACTGGGGTCTTTTCAGGTTCAATCCTTCCTGAGCTGGGGCCCGTCGGGTTTGGGGATCCACTCGTGCTGAGGCCCCTCCTGTGCAGGATGCCACTTGTACTGGGTTCCCTCTCCGACTGGGTCACTCGCATCCAATGGTCCACCAGTGGAGTCGAACCTTGTCTGTGGTGAACACAGGGTTGAACTCAGGCAGTGAGGGCAGTGGGTGTGGGGCAATGTGTGAGGGCCAATGGGTGTGGGGCAATGGGTAAGGGACAGTGGGTGTGGGGCAGTGGGTGAGGGGCAGTGGGTGTGGGGCAGTGGGTGTGGGGCAATGGGTGAGGGGCAGTGGGTGAGGGGCAGTGGGTGAGGGGAAGTGGGTGAGGGGAAGTGGGTGTGGGGCAGTGGGTGTGGGGCAATGGGTGAGGGGCAGTGGGTGTGGGGCAGTGGGTGAGGGTCAGTGGGTGTGGGGCAGTGGGTGAGGGGAAGTGGGTGTGGGGCAATGGGTGAGGGGCAGTGGGTGTGGGGCAGTGGGTGTGGGGCAGTGGGTGAGGGGCAGTGGGTGTGGGGCAATGGGTGAGGGGCAGTGGGTGTGGGGCAATGGGTGTGGGGCAGTGGGTGTGGGGCAGTGGGTGTGGGGCAGTGGGTGAGGGGCAGTGGGTGAGGAGCAGTGGATGAGGGGCAGATGGTGAGGGGAGTGGGTGAGGGTCAGTGGGTGTGGGGCAATGGGTGAGGGGCAGTGGGTGTGGGGCAGTGGGTGTGGGGCAGTGGGTGAGGGGCAGTGGGTGTGGGGCAGTGGGTGAGGGGCAGTGGGTGTGGGGCAATGGGTGTGGGGCAGTGGGTGAGGGGCAGTGGGTGTGGGGCAATGGGTGTGGGGCAGTGGGTGAGGGGAGTGGGTGAGGGGCAGTGAGTGAGGGGCAGTGGGTGAGGGGCAGAGGGTGAGGTGCAGTGAGTGAGGAGCAGTGGGTGAGGGGCAGAGGGTGAGAGTAGAGAGGGGCAGTGGGTGAGAGGCAGTGGGTGAGGGTCAGTGGATGAGTTATGAGGGGCAGTGGGTGAGGGGAAGTGGGTGAGTATAGTGAGGTGAAGTGGGTGAGTGTAATGAGGGGCAGTGGGTGAGGGGCAGTGGATGAGTGTAGTGAGGGGAAGCGGGTGAGAAGTGAGAGGCAGTGGGTGAGGGACAGTGGGTGAGGGGCAGTGGGAGAGTGTAGTGAGGGGAAGCGGGTGAGTAGTGAGAGGCAGTGGGTGAGGGACAGTGGGTGAGGGGCAGTGGGAGAGTGTAGTGAGGGGAAGCGGGTGAGTAGTGAGGGGCAGTGGGTGAGGGACAGTGGGAGAGGGGAAGTGGGAGAGTGTAGTGAGGGGCAGTGGATGAGAGGCAATGGGTGAGTAATAAGGGGCAGTGGGTGAAGGGTAGTGGGTGAGGGGCAGTGGGTGAGTGTAGTGAGGGGCAGTGGGTGAGTGTAGTCAGGGGAAGCGGGTGAGTAGTGAGGGACAATGGGTGTGGGGCAGTGGGTGAGGGGAGTGGGTGAGGGGCAGTGAGTGAGGGGCAGTGGGTGAGGGGCAGAGGGTGAGGTGCAGTGAGTGAGGAGCAGTGGGTGAGGGGCAGAGGGTGAGAGTAGAGAGGGGCAGTGGGTGAGAGGCAGTGGGTGAGGGTCAGTGGATGAGTTATGAGGGGCAGTGGGTGAGGGGAAGTGGGTGAGTATAGTGAGGTGAAGTGGGTGAGTGTAATGAGGGGCAGTGGGTGAGGGGCAGTGGATGAGTGTAGTGAGGGGAAGCGGGTGAGAAGTGAGAGGCAGTGGGTGAGGGACAGTGGGTGAGGGGCAGTGGGAGAGTGTAGTGAGGGGAAGCGGGTGAGTAGTGAGAGGCAGTGGGTGAGGGACAGTGGGTGAGGGGCAGTGGGAGAGTGTAGTGAGGGGAAGCGGGTGAGTAGTGAGGGGCAGTGGGTGAGGGACAGTGGGAGAGGGGAAGTGGGAGAGTGTAGTGAGGGGCAGTGGATGAGAGGCAATGGGTGAGTAATAAGGGGCAGTGGGTGAAGGGTAGTGGGTGAGGGGCAGTGGGTGAGTGTAGTGAGGGGCAGTGGGTGAGTGTAGTCAGGGGAAGCGGGTGAGTAGTGAGGGACAATGGGTGAGGGACAGTGGGTAAGGGGCAGTGGGAGAGTGTCGTGAGGGGGAGTGGATGAGGCAATGGGTGAGTAATGAGGGGCAGTGGGTGAGGGGCAGTGGGAGAGTGTAGTGAGGGGCAGTGGATGAGAGGCAGTGGGTGGGGGGAAGTGGGGGAATGTAGTGAGGGGCAGGAGATGAGGGGCAATGGGTGAGTGGTGAGAGCAGTGGTTGAGTGTAGTGAGGGGCAGTGGGTGAGTGTAGTGAGGGGCAGTGGGTGAGGGGCAATGGATGAGGGGCAGTGGGTAAGGGGAAGTGGGTGAGTGTGGTGAGGGGCAGTGGGTAAGGGGAAGTGGGTGAGTGTAGTGAGGGGCAGTGGGTGAGGGGCAATGGGTGAGTGTGGTGAGGGGCAGTGGGTAAGGGGAAGTGGGTGAGTGTGGTGAAGGGCAGTGGGTGAGGGGCAGTGGGTGAGGGACAGTGGGTGAGGGGCAGTGGGTGAGTGTGGTGAGGGGCAATGGGTGAGGGACAGTGGGTGAGGGACAGTGGGTAAGGGGCAGTGGGTGAGGGGCAGTGGGTGAGGGACAGTGGGTGAGGGACAGTGGGTGAGGGGCAGTGGGTAAGGGGCAGTGGGTGAGTGACAGTGGGTGAGTGACAGTGGGTGAGGGGCAGTGGGTGAGGGGCAGTGGGTAAGGGGCAGTGGGTGAGGGACAGTGGGTGAGGGACAGTGGGTAAGGGACAGTGGGTGAGGGACAGTGGGTGAGGGGCAGTGGGTGAGTGACAGTGGGTGAGGGACAGTGGGTGAGTGTAGTGAGGGGCAATGGGTGAGGGACAGTGGGTGAGGGACAGTGGGTGAGGGACAGTGGGTGAGGGGCAGTGGGTAAGGGGCAGTGGGTGAGGGACAGTGGGTGAGTGTCGTGAGTCTGGGTAGTGTGAGGGTCAATGCTTTGACAGTCCCTGATTGCACGTTAAACACTGTTGTGGGCTGTGGGGCTGACTTTAAGCCTGTGTCTCTTTGTGGTGTTGTGCTCACTTGGTCTGAGGAAGTCTGAGGCGGAAGTACTGTACGTATGTTAAGCAGATGGAATTGTGTTTATGTGTTTAAGGGAAGTGAAATGTGTGGAGGGTGCTGGACTATTAAAGGTAGCTGTATGGTGTGGGGGTGCCCCTGGGCCTGGACCTGTCACTTTAAGTGGGCTGGGGAGATGTGTGCAGCTCCTGATGAGGTTATAAATTCCAACAGACTGAAAATCCATTCCTGTTTTGAGGGAGGAGTTTTTCCATTCAATGAATAAATTTGAACAACAGCAGTCCCCGGGGACAAGAGATTCCATTCGGAAGATTTGATATAATGTCCTGTTTATCAATGTCATCAGACCCTCAGAAACAAGCAGAAACCGCACATCAACATCTAAAAATAGTCCACGTGGACCGCGTGTTTAATGAGTCTGCACAATACTCATTCCTCCTCCCTGGGACAACAATAGGGAGTTTCACGGTAACACGGGACATGGTGAGAGATGGGCACTGAGGGACCCGGTGGGATTACATAGATTTACATAGATTGTACAGCACAGACACAGGCCATTCGGCCCAACTGGTCAATGCCGGTGTTTGTGCTCCACATGAGCCTTCTCCCTTCTTACTTCATCTCACCCTATCAGTATATCCTTCTGTTCCTTTCTCCCTCATTTGTTTATCGAGCTTCCCCTTAAATGCATCTATACTATTCGCCTCAGCTACTCCATGTGATAATCAGTTTCACATTCTAATCACTTTTTGGGAAAAGAAGTTTCTCCCGAATTCCCTATTGAATTTATTAGTGACTACCTTATATTTTTGACCCCTGGTTTTGATCTCCCCACAAATGGAAACATCTTCTCTACGTCTACCCTATCGAACCCCTTCATAATCTTAGACTTCTCAGTCTTCCCTTTTCTAGAGAAAAGAGCCCGAGCCTATTCAATTTTTTTCTGATAGGTATAATGTCTCAGTTCTGGTATCATCTGATAGGAATAGATCTGAACAGTCTGAGAACTGAGGGATACTGTGGGATAGGAACGGAGCTTCAAGGACCGATTGCAGCCCTCGCCTAAACCTCCCATCGAAGCCTATCCCTCTAGTACGCTAACTCTTCCTTTAAAGCCTATCCCTTTAGTAACCTACCTCCCCCATCGAAGCCCATCCCTCTAGTCCTCTCTCTCATCGAACCACTCCCTCTAGTCCACTAACTCCCCCATCAAACCCCTCATTCTAGTCCCCTAACTCCCCCATCAAGCCCATCCCTCTAGTCCCCTAACTCTCCCATCAAACCCCTCCCTCTAGTCCCCTAACTCCCCAATTGAACCCCTCCCTCTAGTCCCCTAACTCTCCCATCAAACCCCTCCCTCTAGTCCCCTAACTCTCCCATTGAACCCCTCCCTCTAGTCCTCTCTCCCATTGAACCCCTCCCTCTAGTCCACTAACTCTCCCATCAAACCCCTCCCTCTAGTCCCCTAACTCTCCCATCAAACCCCTCCCTCTAGTCCCCTAACTCCCCCATTGAACCCCTCCCTCTAGTCCCCTAACTCCCCCATTGAACCCCTCCCTCTAGTCCCCTAACTCCCCCATTGAACCCCTCCCTCTAGTCCCCTAACTCCCCCATTGAACCCCTCCCTCTAGTCCCCTAACTCCCCCATTGAACCCCTCCCTCTAGTCCCCTAACTCCCCCATTGAACCCCTCCCTCTAGTCCCCTAACTCTCCCATCAAACCCCTCCCTCTAGTCCCCTAACTCCCCCATTGAACCCCTCCCTCTAGTCCCCTAACTCCCCCATTGAACCCCTCCCTCTAGTCCCCTAACTCCCCCATTGAACCCCTCCCTCTAGTCCCCTAACTCCCCCATTGAACCCCTCCCTCTAGTCCCCTAACTCCCCCATTGAACCCCTCCCTCTAGTCCCCTAACTCCCCCATTGAACCCCTCCCTCTAGTCCCCTAACTCTCCCATCAAACCCCTCCCTCTAGTCCCCTAACTCCCCCATTGAACCCCTCCCTCTAGTCCCCTAACTCCCCCATTGAACCCCTCCCTCTAGTCCCCTAACTCCCCCATTGAACCCCTCCCTCTAGTCCCCTAACTCCCCCATCGAACCCCTCCCTCTAGTCCCCTAACTCCACCATTGAACCCTCCCTCGAGTCCCCTAAACCTCCTATCGAACCCCTCCCTCTAGTCCTCTCTCCCATCGAAGCCCATCTCGCGAGCTGCCTAATTCTTATTGAAACCCCATCTCTCTAGTCCCTTATGTCTTTTATTGAAGTACCATGCCTCTAGCCCCCTAACTGTCCCAGCAAAGCGTATCCCCCTGGTCTACCAACTATCTCATCGAAGCCCACCGTTCTAGTTCCCATCTCTCTTATTGAAGCCCATTCCTAAAATACCCTGATTCTCCCATCTTAATATTTCATGTATGCATGATACGTTAGTGGAGAGGTAATGCTACTGGATTAGTAATCCAAAGAACGTGAGTTCAAATCCCACTTGGAGAATTTGAATTCAAATAAATAGATAGATCTTTAGATAGATAAATATCAATCAATCAACCAATCTGGAAATAAAAAGCTGGTGTCAGTAAAAGTGACCATGAAGCTGTCGGATCGCCGTTAAAAACCTAACTGGTTCACTAATGCCCTTTAGGGAAGTGAACCTGCCATCCTTACCCACTCTGGCCTATATGTGACTCCAATACCTCACACACCTTTGAACTGCCCTCTGAAATGGACTAGCAAGACACTCAGTTATATCAAACTGCTTCAAAAAAGAATAACAATAATAAAACCAGATGGACCATTTGGCTGCGATCTAGGCCACGGATTCGGACACGGCAAAGGCAGACCCGGCCCAGACCACCCTGCAAAGTCCTCCTCACTAATATCTGGTGACTGGGGCCAAAGTTGGGAGAACTGTCACATAGACTAGTCAAGCAACAGCCTGACTTAGTCTCAATCACAGAATCATGTCCATCAGCTAACATCCCAGACTCCAAATCACACACCATTCTGACTTGGACATATATCACAATGCTATCAAATGGTATTTACTCACCAATAACCTGCTCACGATGCTCAGTTTGGGTTCCACCAGGACCACTAGGCTCCAGACCTCATTACAGCCTTGGTCCAAACATGGACACAAGAGCTGAATCCAGAGGTGAGGTGAGAGTGACTGCCCTTGACATCAAGGCAACATTTGACTGAATGTGGCATCAAGGAACCCCGAGCAAAACTGAAGTCAATGGGAATCAGGGGGAAACTCACCAATGGCTGGAGACATACCTAGCACAAAGGAAGATGGTTGTGGTCATTAGGGGCTGATCACCTCAACCCCAGGGCACCACTGCAGGAGTTCCTCAGGGCAGGGTCCTAGGTCCAACCATCTTCAGCTGCTTTATAAATGACCTTCCCTCCATCATAAGGTCAGAAGTGGGGATGTTCGCTGATGATTGCACAGTGTTCAGTTCCATTTGCAACCCCTCAGATAATGAAGCAGTCCGAGCCCGCATGCAGCAATACCTGGACCACATCCTGCTGATAAGTGGCAAGTAACAGTCACACCACACAAATGGCAGGCAATGACCATCTCCAACAAATGTCTACCCATCTCCCCATGACATACAATGGCATTACCATTGCTGAGTCTGCCAACCATCAACATCCTGGGGGTTGGCATTGACCAGAAACTGAACTGGAACAGTTACATGAATACCATGGCTACAAGAGCAGGTCAGAGGCTGGGTATTCTGTGGCGAGTGGCTCACCTCCTGACTCTTCAAAGCCTCTTCACCACCTACAAGGCACAAGTCAGGAGTGGATGGAATACTCTCCACTTGCCTAGATGGGGCAGCTGCAACAACACTCCATCCACTGGCTTAAACATCCACTCCCTCCACCATCGATGCACCGTGGCTGCAGTATGTCCTATCTACAGGATGCAATGCAGCAACTCACCAAGGCTTCTTCAACAGCTCCACCACCGAGAAGGACAAGGAGAGCTGGTGCATGGGAACACCATCATCTCTAAGTTACCCTCCAAGTCATACACCATCCCAACTTGGACATATACCGTTGTTCCTTTGTTGTCGCTGGATCAGAATCCTGAAGCTCCACACCCATCAGCACTGTGGGAGTATCTTCACCACACAGACTGCAGCGGTTCAAGAAGAAGGCCCACCAACACCTTCTCAAGGGACAACTCTGGGATGGGCAACAAATTTCGGCCTTGCCAGCAATGCCCACACCTTGAGCATTAATTAAAAAACATCTGGAATTTTGAAGTTCACTGATGTTTTCATTTGTTTTTCCCCACCTAATAGATTATTCCAAAAGCTTCCCGCTCTTTGAGTAAAGAAGTTCTTTTAAAAATAGAACTGTTTAAAATGAACATTTCCCTAATTTAATTTTGTGTTCCCTGGTCCTACTGTCTTGGCTCATTTTGATGTAGTTTTGAGTTCTCATTGCCTACTCCACCCCATTGGAGCTGAGGAGATCAATTCTACAGATGTTACACAATCAAACACCTGTGTAGATTTTGAAAGCGGAGGCGGAAGATCAGGACTGGACAGGAAGCTGTTTGTTCTGTTCTCTGATGATAAGAAACTTCACAACTTCTAAAGGAAACTTGGAAGTGAAAGAGTTAGGTTGGAGATTCAGGCACCTGTTTACCGATACCCTTCCTGTTCTTCCGTTTTCTGTGAATTCCCTGCTGGTTGGGTGATGTCACGCTCACTATGTCACCGTTTCTTGTTTGTTTGTTATGTGGATGTGGTTATAAAGATCAGCAAAAGTGAGTTCATAGATCCCATTCATCTCTATCCATTTGTCCAGTATCACACTTACTGGATCATGCAGCAGGTCACACTGCAAGGCTCAGAGTTGCTCAGCCAGGGGATCGGCGCTGGTACTGTAGATGGGCAGACGTGCCGTCCCACAGCACCTGGATGTGAGCTACTCGCTCTCTCAATTTCACAGCTGCACCTGCGAGAAACACTGCAGGTTGCAATTACATAAAGTTGTAACTTTGATAAATTCCCACATAAGAAGTTAGTGTGCAAAATTAAAGCACATGGGATTGGGGGTAATATACTGGCATGGATTGAAAATTGGTTAACAGACAGAAAACAGAGAGTAGGAATAAATGGGTCTTTTTCGGGTTGGCAGGCGGTCTATTCACAATATATATCGATGATTTGGATGAGGGAACCAAATGTAATATTTCCAAGATTGCTGATGACACAAAACTAGGTGGGATCGTGAGTTGTGAGGAGGATGCAAAGAGGCTTCAAGGCGATTGAGACAAGTTGAGTGAGTGGGCAAATATATGGCAGAAGCAGTATAATGTGGATAAATGTGAAGTTATCTACTTCGGAAGGAAAAACAGAAAGGCAGAGCATTATTTAAATGGTGATAGATTGGGAAATATTGATGTACAAAGGGACCTGGGTGTTCTTGTACACCAGTCACTGAAAGCAAACATGCAGGTGCAGCAAGCAATTCAGAAGGCAAATGGTATGTTGGCCTTTATTGCAAGAGGATTTGAGTACAGGAGCAAGGATGTCTTACTGCAGTTATACAGGGCCTTGGTGAGACCACACCTGGAGTATCATGTGCAGTTTTGATCTTCTTACCTAAGAAAGGATATACTTGCCATAGAGGGAATGCAGCAAAGGTTCACCAGACTGATCCCTGGGATGGCAGGACTGTCGTATGAGGAGAGATTGGGTCGACTCGGCCTGTATTCACTCGAGTTTAGAAGAATGAGAGGGGATCTCATTGAAATGCATAAAATTCTGACAGGGCTAGACAGACTGAATGCAGGGAGGATGTTTCCCCTGGCTGGTAGGTCCAGAATGAGGGGTCACAGTCTCAGGATACAGGGCAGGACATTTAGGACTGAGATGAGGAGAAATTTCTTCACTCAGAGGGTGGTGAACCTGTGGAATTCTCTATCACAGAAGGCTGTGGAGGCCAAATCACTGAATATATTCAAGAAGGAGATAGATAGATTTCTAGACACAAAAGGCATCAAGGGGTATGGGGAGAGAGTGGGAATATGGTATTGAGATAGACGATCAGCCATGATCATATTGAACAGCAGGGCAGGCTCGAAGGGCCAAATGGCATAATCCTGCTCCTATTTTCTATGTTTCTATGGTTATAGACGCCGTTATAGGGGCAGATGGTACAGGATACAACTACAGACGGTGTTATAGGGGCGGTTGGTACAGATTGCATTTGCAGATTGTATTATAAGGGCATTTGGTACAGGTTACAACTACAAACTGAGTTATAGGGGTGTTTGGTACATAGAACCATTGAATCATAGAATCATAGAAAGGTTACAGCACGGAAGGAGACCATTCGGCCCATCGAGTCCGCGCTGGCTTTATGCAAAAGCAATCCAGCTAGTCCCACTCCCCTGCCCTATCCCCGTAGCCCTGCAAATTTTTTCCTTTCAAGTACTTATCCAGTTCCCTCTTAAAGGCCATGATTGAATCTGCCTCCACCATCCCCCGGGCAGTTCATTCCAGATCATAACCACTCACAGTGTAAAAAAGTTTTTCCTCATGTCACCTTTGATTCTTTTGCCAATCATCTTAAATCTATGACCTCTGGTTCTCAACCCTTCTGCCAATGGGAACAGTTTCTCTCTATCTACTCTGTCTAGACCCGTCATGATTTTGAACACCTCTATCAAATCTCCTCGCAATCTTCTCTGTTCCAAGGACAACAACCCCAACTTCTCCAGTCTATCCACGTAACTAAAGTCCCTCATCCCTGGAGACATTCTAGTAAATCTAATGTTACAAGTAAAGAATGCATTATTGGGGGCTGAGTTCAGCACAGCTTATGACTACAGACAGTGGTATGGGGGGTTTGGTACAAGTTACAACTAAAAACTATGTTATAGGGGCATTTGGTACAGGTTAGAATGGCAGGTTGTTTAAATAGGGTCAATTGGCACAACTTACAACTGAAGACTGTTTTATACGTGCATTTGGCACAGCTTACAACTGAAGACTGTCATAGGGGGATTTGGTATAGGTTACAACTACAGACTGAGTTATAGGTTGCGAATGGAACTGAAGACTTTGCAATCATCAGCAAACATTCCCACTTCGGATCTTATGATAGAGGGAAGGTCTTTGATGAAGCAGCTGAAGATGGTTGAGCCTAGGACACTGTCCTGAGGAACTCCTGCAGTGATGTGCTGGGGCTGAGATGATTGGCCTCCAACAACCACTACCATCTTTCTTTGTGCTAGGTATGACTCCAACCACTGGAGACTTTTCCCAAATTCCCATTGACTTCAATTTTACTCGGGCTCCTTGATACCACACACGGTCAAATGCTGCCTTGATGTCAAGGGCAGTCACTCTCACCTCACCTCTGGAATTCAGTTCTTTTGTCCACGTTTGGACCAAGGTTGTAATGAGGTCTGGAGCTGAGTGTTCCTGGCGGAACCCAAACTGAGCATCAGTCAGCAGGTTATTGGTGAGTAAGTGCTGCACTATAGACGACTCTTCCCATCATTTTGCTCATGATTGAGAGTAGATTGATGGGGCGGTAATTGGCCAGATTGGATTTATCCTGCTTTTTGTGGACAGGACATACCTGGACAATTTTCCACATTGTCGGGTAGATGCCAGTGTTGTAGCTGTACTGGAACAGCTTGGCTAGAGGCGCGGCTAGTTCTGGAGCACAAGTCTTCAGCACTACAGCTGGGATGTTGTAGGGGCCCATAGCCTTTGCTGTATCCAGTACATTCAACCATTTCTTGATATCACGTGGAGTGAATCGAATTGGCTGAAGACTGGCTTCTGTGATGGTGGGGATATCGGGAGGAGGCCAAGATGGATCATCCACTCGGCACTTCTGGCTGAAGATGGTTGCAAACGCTTCAGCCTTGTCTTATGCACTCACATGCTGGGCTCTGTCATCACTGAGGATGGGGATGTTCACAGAGCCTCCTCCTCCCCTCGTTAGTTGTTTAACTGTCTGCCACCATTCACGACTGGATGTGGCAGGACTGCAGAGCTTTGATCTGATCCGTTGGTTCTGGGATCACTTAGCTCTCTCTATAACATGCTGCTTCCGCTGTTTAGCATGCTTGTAGTCCTGAGTTGTAGCTTCACCAGGTTGGCACCTCATTTTTAGGTACACCTGGTGCTGCTCCTGGCATGGTCTTCTACACTCCTCATTGAACCAGGGTTGATCCCCCTGGCTTGTTGGTAATGGTAGAATGAGGAATATGCCGGACCATGAGGTCACAGATTGTGCTGGAATACAATTCTGCTGCTGCTGATGGCCCACAGCGCCTCATGGATGCCCAGTTTTGAGCTGCTAGATCTATTCTGAATCTATCCCATTTAGCACGGTGGTAGTGCCACACAACATGTTGGATGGTGTCCTCAGTGTGAAGAGAGGACTTTGTCTCCGTAAGGTCTGTGCAGTGGTCACTCCTATCAATACTGTCATGGACAGACACAGATGCGACAGGTAGATTGGTGAGGACGAGGTCAAGTAGGTTTTTCCCTCGTGTTGGTTCTCTCACCATCTGGCAGCTATGTCCTTCAGGACTTGGCCAGCTCGGTCAGTAGCGGTGCTACCGAGCCACTGTTGGTGATGGACATTGAAGTCCCCCACCCAGAGTACATTCTGTGCCCTTGCTACCCTCAATGATGCTCCAAGTACCTTCCTCCAAGTGGTGCTCAACATGGAGGAAGTCTGACTTATCAGCTGAGGGAGGGCAGTAGGTGGTAATCAGTAGGAGGTTTCCTTGCCCATGTTTGACCTGATGTCATGAGATTTCATGGGGTCAGGAGTCAGTGTTGAGGACTCCCAGGGCCACTCCATCCTGACTGTATATCACTGTACCGTCACCTCTGGTGGGTCTGTTCTGCTAGTGGGACAGGACATACCCAGGGATGGTGATGGAAGAGTCTGGGATGTTGGCTGAAAGTTATGATTCTGTGAGTATGGCTATGTCAGGCTGTTACTTGAGTGGTCTGTGGGACAGCTCTCCCAATTTTGGCACAAGTCCATAGATGTTAGTGAGGAGGACTTTGCAGGGTCGATCGGGCTTGGTTTGCCTTTGTCGTGTCCGACCATGTTATAGAAGCATTTGATACAGGTTACAACTACAGGCGGTGTTTTGGGGTGATTGGTAGAGGTTACAATGACTGACTGTGTTATATGGGCATTTGGTACAGGTTACAATGTACACTATGTTTTAGGGGCGTTTGTTACGGGGTACAATGACAGACTGTGTTATAGGGGCGTTTGTTACAGATTACAATGGCTGACTGAGTTATGTGGGCGTTTGGTGCAGGTTACAATGATACACTGTGTTATGGGAGTGTTTGTTACAGGTTACAATGACATACTGTGTTATAGGGGTGTTTGCTCGAGCTTACAACTGCAGATTACATTAGAGGGACATTTGATACAGGTTACAACTACAGACAGTGCTATAGGGGCGTTTGGTTCAGGTTACAACTACGGACCATGTTACAGAGTTGTTTGGTACAGGTTTTTTTATTTGTTCATGGGATGTGGGCGTTGCTGGCAAGGCCAGCATTTATTGCCCATCCCTAATTGCCCTTGAGAAGGTGGTGGTGAGCCGGCTTCTTGAACCGCTGCAGTACGTGTGGTGAAGGTTCTCCCACAGTGTGGTTCGGTGGGAAGTTCCAGGATTTTGACCCAGCGTCAATGAAGGAACAGCGATATATTTCCACGTCGGGATGGTGTGTGACTTGGAAGGGAACATCCAGGTGGTGTTGTTCCCATGTGCCTGCTGCTCTTGTCCTTCTAGGTGGTAGAGGTCGCGGGTTTGGGAGGTGCTGTCGAAGAAGCCTTGGCGAGTTGCTGCAGTGCATCCTGTGGATGGTACACACTGCAGCCACAGTGCGCCGGTGGTGAAGGGAGTGAATGTTTAGGGTGGTGGATGGGGTGCCAATCAAGCAGGCTGCTTTGTCCTGGATGGTGTCGAGCTTCTTAAGTGCTGTTGGAGTTGCACTCATCCAGGCAAGTGGAGAGTATTCGATCACACTCCTGACTTGTGCCTTGTAGATGGTGGAAAGGCTTTGGGGAGTCAGGAAGTGAGTCACTCGCCACAGAATATCCAGCCTCTGACCTGCTCTTGTAGCCACACTATTATGTGGCTGGTCCAGTTAAGTTTCTGGTTAATGGTGACCCCCAGGGTGTTGATGGTGGGGGATTCGGCGATGGTAATGCCGTTGTATGTTAAGGGGAGGTGGTTAGACTCTCTCTTGTTGGAGATGGTCATTGCCTGGCACTTGTCTGGCGCGAATGTTACTTGCCACTTATCAGCCCAAGCCTGGATGTTGACCAGGTCTTGATGCATGTGGGTATGGACTGCTTCATTATCTGAGGGATTGTGAATGCAACTGAACACTGTGCAATCATCAGCGAACATCCCCATTTCTGACCTTATGATGGAGGGAAGGTCATTGATGAAGCAGCTGAAGATGGTTGGGCCTAGGACATTGACCTGAGGAACTCCTGCAGCAATGTCCTGGGGCTGAGATGACTGGCCTCTAACAACCACGAAATAACATGTTCAGGAAAAATAGGGAAGAAAGGAGGGTGGGTGGCAGTATTGATTAAGGAGAATATTTCAACGCTGTAGGGAGAGGATGTCCTGGAGGGGTCAAGGACAGAATCTATTTGGTTAGAATTAAGAAACAATAGAGGTGCCATTACACTACTGGGTATATTTTATAGGCCACCAACTAGTCGGAAGGATACAGAGGAGCAAATTTGCAGGGAAATTACAGAGAGGTGCAAAACCTACAGAGTAGTGATAATGGGGGACTTGAACTATCCTAATATAGACGGGGATAGTAACAGTATAAGGGGCAAAGAGGGGGAGGAATTTTTGAAGTGTGTTCAGGAAAACTTTCTTGACCAGTAAGTTTCCAGCCCAACGAGGAAGGAGGCATTGCTAGACTTGGTTCTGGGGAATGAGGCAGGCCGAGTGGAGCAAGTGTCAGTGGGGGAACATTTAGGGAGCAGCGATCATAGTATCATAAGGTTTAGAAAGGCTATGGAAAAGGACACGGACCACTCTAAAGTAAAAATACTCAATTGGAGGAGGGCTAATTTCAGTGGGATGAGAATAGATTTGGCCCAGATGAATTGGAATCAAAGATTGGCAGGCAAAACTGTAATTGAACAATGGACGGCCTTTAAGGAGGAGATGGCTCATGTACGGTCTAGGTACGTTCCCACGAGGGATAAAGGTAGGGCAACTAAAGCCAGAGCTCCATGGATGACAAAAGAGATAGAGAGTAAGATGAAGCAGATGTCAGGTTGATAACACAAGTGAACCAGGCTGAATATAGAAAGTTCAGAGGAGAAGTGAAAAAGGAAATAAGAGGGGCAAAGAAAAAGTATGAGAATAGACTGGCGTCAAACATAAAAGGGAATCCAAAAGTCTTCTACAAGCATGTAAACAATAAAAGGGTGGTAAGCTGGGGGGTGGGGCCGATCAGGGACCAAAAGGAGATCTACTCATGGAGGCAGAGGGTACTAAATGAGTACTTTGCATCTGTCTTTACCAAGGAAGAAGATGCTGCCAGAATCTCAGTAAAGGAAGATGTAGTTGAGATACTGGATGGGCTAAAAATTGATAAAGAGGAGGTACGAGAAAGGCTGGCTGTACTTAAAGTAGATAAGTCACCCGATCCGGATGGGATGCATCCTAGGTTGCTGAGGGAAGTAAGGGTGGAAATTGAAACGATACTGGCCATAATTTTCCAAACATCCATAGATATGGGGGTGGTGCCAGAGGACTGGAGAATTGCAAATGTTACACCCTTGTTCAAAAAAGGGTGTAAGGATAAACCCAGCAACTATAGGCCAGTCAGTTTAACCTCAGTGGAGGGAAACTTTTAGAAACAATAATCTGGGACAAAATTAGCAGTCACTTGGACAAGTGTGGATTAATTAAGGAAAGCCAGCATGGATTTGTTAAAGGCAAATCATGTTTAACTAACCTGATAGAGTTTTTTGATGAGGTAACAGAGAGGGTCGATGAGGGCAATGCGGTTGATGTGGTGTATATGGACTTTCAAAAGGCATTTGATAAAGTTTCGCATAATAGGCTTGTCATCAAGATTGATGCCCATGGAATAAAAGGGGCAGTAGCAGAATGGATACAAAATTGGCTAAGTGACAGGAAACAGAGAGTAGTGATGAATGGTTGTTTTTCGGACTGGAGGGAGGTGTACAGTGGTGTTCCCCAGGGGTCGGTACTGGAACCACTGCTTTTTTTGACATATATTAATGACTTGGACCTGGGTGTACAGGGCACAATTTCAAAATTTGCAGATGACACAAAGCTTGGAAGTGGAGTAAACAGTGAGGAGGATAGTGATAGACTTCAAGAAGATATAGACAGGCTGGTGGAATGGGTGGACAAGTGGCAGATGAAATTTAATGCAGAAAAATGCGAAGTGATACATTTCGGAAGGAAGAACGAGGAGAGGCAATATAAACTAGAGGTCACAATTCTGAAAGGGATACAGGAACAGAGAGATCTGGGGGTATATGTGCACAAATCGTTGAAAGTGGCAGGGCAGGTTGAGAAAGTGGTTAAAAAAGTATATGGGTTTCTGGGCTTTATAAATAGAGGCATAGAGTACAAAAGCAAGGAAGTCATGATGTACGTTTATAAAACACTGGTTCGACCACAACTGGAGTATTGTGTCCAGTTCTGGGCAACACACTTTAGGAAAGATGTGAAGGCCTTAGAGAGGGTGCAGAAGAGATTTACTAAAATGATTCCAGGGATGAGAGACTTTAGTTACATGGATAGACCGGAGAAGCTAGGAACAGAGAAGGTTGAGAGGAGGTTGTTACATAAGGTTAAATCTCATGGGATCCAAGGTGAGGTAGCCAATTGGATACAAAATTGGCTTGACGACAGAAGACAGAGGGTGGTTGTAGAGGGTTGTTTTTCAAACTGGATGCCTGTGTCCAGCGGTGTGCCTCAGGGATCGGTGCTGGGTCCGCTGTTATTTGTTATTTATATTAATGATTTGGATGAGAATTTAGGAGGCATGGTTAGTAAGTTTGCAGATGACACCAAGATTGGTGGCATTGTGGACAGTGAAGAAGGTTATCTGGGATTGCAACGGGATCTTGATCAATTGGGCCAGTGGGCCGATGAATGGCAGATGGAGTTTAATTTAGATAAATGTGAGGTGATGCATTTTGGTAGATCGAATCGGGCCAGGACCTACTCCGTTAATGGTAGGGCGTTGGGGAGAGTTATAGAACAAAGAGATTCATAGCTCCTTGAAAGTGGAGTCACATGTGGATAGGGTGGTGAAGAAGGCATTCGGCATGCTTGGTTTCATTGGTCAGAACATTGAATGCAGGAGTTGGGATGTCTTGTTGAAGTTGTACAGGGCATTGGTGAGGCCACACTTGGAGTACTGTGTACAGTTCTGGTCACCCTATTATAGAAAGGATATTATTAAACTAGAAAGAGTGCAGAAAAGATTTACTAGGATGCTACCGGGACTTGATTGTTTGACTTATAGGGAGAGGTTGGATAGACTGGGACTTTTTTCCCTGGAGAGTAGGAGGTTAAGGGGTGATCTTATAGAAGTCTATAAAATAATGAGGGGCATAGATAAGGTCGATAGTCAAAATCTTTTCCCAAAGGTAGGGGAGTCTATAACGAGGGGGCATAGATTTAAGGTGAGAGGGGAGAGATACAAAAGGGTCCAGAGGGGCAATTTTTTCACTCAAAGGGTGGTGAGTGTCTGGAACGAGCTGCCAGAGGCAGTAGTAGAGGCGGGTACAATTTTGTCTTTTAAAAAGCATTTGGACAGTTACATGGGTAAGATGAGTATAGAGGGATATGGGCCAAGTGCAGGCAATTGGGACTAGCTTAGTGGTATAAACTGGGCGACATGGACATGTTGGGCCGAAGGGCCTGTTTCCATGTTGTAACTTCTATGATTCTATGATTCTATGATTCTATGATTTGATAGAGGTATTCAAAATCATGAAGGGTCAAGACAGAAGAGATAGAGAGAAACTGTTCCCATTGATGGAAGGGTCAAGAGCCAAAGGGTATAGATTTAAAAGAACCATAGGTGACATGAGGAAAAACTTTTTTATACTGTGAGTGGTTAGGATCTGGAATGCACTGCCTGATTGGGTGGTGGAGGCAGATTCAATTGTGTCTTTCAAAATGATACTTGAAAGGAAAAAAATGGCAGAGCTATGGGGAAAGGACGGGGGAGTGGGACTAGCTGGGTTGCTCTTGCATAGAGCCTGCATGGACCTTGATGGGCCGAATGGCCTCCTTCTGTGCTATAACCTTTCTATGATTCTAAGTTACGATGACAGACTATGCTGTAGGGGCATTTGGTGCAGGTTACAACTACAGCCCATGTTATATAGGTGTTTGGTACAGGTTACAACTACAGATCGTGTTATGGGGGCGTTTGGTACAGGTTTCAATGACTAACTGTGTTATATGGGTGTTCGGTACAGGTCACAATGACACACTGTGTTACAGGGGCATTTGTTACAGGTTACAATGACAGACTGTGGTATAGAAGCATTTGGTACAGGTTAGAACTACAGACAGTGCTATAGGGGTGTTTGGTACAGGCTACAACTACAGACTGTTATAGTTTCGTACAGGTTACAATGACAGACTTTGTTATATGGGCGTCTGGTGCAGCTTACAATGTCAGACTCTGTTATAGAGGCACTTGGTACAGGATACAATGACAGACTGTGTTATAGAGGTGCTTGGTACAAGTTACAACGACAGACCATGTTATATAGGCGTTTGGTACAGGTTACAACTACAGATCATGTTATGGGGCATTTGGTACAGGTTACAATGACAGACTTTGTTATATAGGCATTTGGTACAGGTTACAATGAAACATTGTGTTATAGAGGCGTTTGGTACTGGTTACAACCAAGGAACAGTGTTCTAGGGCCATTTGATGCAGGTTACAACATACTGTGTTATAGGGGCGTTTGGTACAGGTTGCAACTGCAGAATGCGTTATAGATGTGTTTGGTATAGGTTAGAACTACAGACTATTATAGGGTCGTTTGGTACAGTTACAACTGCAGACAGTTTTATAGGAGTGTTTGGTACAGGTTAAAACAACAGACTATGTTATAGGGGTGTTTGATATAGGTTACAATTACAACAGTGTTGTAGGGGTGTTTGGTACAGCTTAAAACTACCGTGTTATAGGGGTGTTTGGCACAGGTTAGAACTACAGACTGTCTAATAAGGATATTTGGTGCAGGTTACAACTAAAGACAGTCTATGACTTTCGTTTGGTACAGGAATACAACTACAGACAATATTATAGGGTTGTTTGGTATTGCTTACAACTACAGATTGTGTTATATTGGCATTTGACCAAGGAAGAAGATGTTGCCAAAGCCACAGTGAAAGAGGAGGTAGTTGAGATACTGTATGGGATAAAAATTGATAAAGAGGAGGTACTAGAAAGGCTAGCTGTACTTAAAGTAGATCAGTCACCAGGTCCGGATGGGATGCATCCTAGGTTGCTGAGGGAAGTGAGGGTGGAAATTACTTAATCTTCCAATCCTCCTTAGACACAGGGGCAGTGCTGGAGCACTGGAGAATTGTGAATGTTACACTCTTGTTCAAAAAAGGGTGTAAGGATAAACCTGGCAGCTACGGGCCTGTCAGTTTAACCTCGGTGGTGGGAATCTTTTAGAAACAATAATCTGGGACAAAATTAATAGTCACTTGGACAAGTGTGGATTATTAAGGGAAAGCCAGCACGGATTTGTTAAAAGCAAATCATGTTTGACTAACTTGATTGGAAGTGTAGTAAACAGTGAGGAGGATAGTTATAGACTTCAAGAGGATATAGACAGGTTGGTGGAATGGGCGGACACGTGGCAGATGAAATTTAACGCTGAGAAGTGTGAAGTGATACATTTTGGTAGGAAGAACGAGGAGAGGCAATATAAAGGTTAGAATGACAGACAGTGTATAGGGCTGTTTGGTAGAGCTTACAACTGCAGATTGCGTTATAGGGGTGTTTGGTACAGGTTATAACTACAGACCATGTTATAGAGGCGTTAGGTACAGGTTACAATGACTGACTGTGTTATATGGGCGTTTGGTACAGGTTACAATTACAAATAGTGTTATAGAGGCGTTTGGCACAGAATAGAACTATAGACAGTGGTATGGAGCGTTTGGTACATGTTACAAATACAGGCGGTATTATAGGGGCATTTGGTCCAGGTTACAACTACAGAAAGTCTAATAGGGGTGTCTGGTGCAGGTTACAACTAAAGACAGTGTACGACTGGCATTTGGAACAGGAATACAAATACAGACAGTGCTATGGGGTGTTTGGTACAGGTTACAACTACAGACCGTGTTATAGGGGCATTTGGTACAGGTTACAATGACTGACTGTATTATATGGACGTTTGATACAGGTTACAACTATAGACCGTGTTATATGGGTGTATATTGATGCCTGCAGTGATACGATGCGTGCAGTGATACAATCCCTGCATTGTTACGATGCCAGCAGTGATGCGATGCTCATAGTGATACAATACCTGCAATAATACAATGCCCGCAATAATACGACGATCAGAGTGATACGATGCTTGCAGTGATACAGTACCCGCAGTAATATGATACTGGCAGTGATACAAAGATGCAATGATACGATGCTTGCAGTTATATGATGCCCGGTGATACATCTCCCGCAGTGGTACAATTTCTGCAGTGATACGGTGTCCACAGTTATACGATGGCTGCAGTGATGCAATGCCTGCAGTTAAATGATGCTCACCATGATCCAATGCTCATAGGCTTGCGTTGCCTGTGGTGATACGATGACTGCAGTACCCTGTGGGGTCTATGGGGAATTTACACACTGCTCAGACCCTGGGAGTCTTCGGCATTTAGACAGAGCTCAGACCTGGATTTTTTGGGGTCATTTACACACTGGTCAGACCCTGGGGTTTTTTGGGGCCGTTTACACACTGCTTAGATCCTGGGTGTCTGTGCCGCATTTACACATTGTTCGGATCCTGGGGGTCTGTGGCATCTACACACTGTTTGGACAATGGGGGTCTGAGGCATTTAAATACCGCTCAGACTCTGGAGTTTATGTCGCATTTACACACTGCGCCGAGCCTGGGGATCTGTGGAACATTTACACATTGCTCGGACCCTGGGGGATAGGGTATTTACACAATGCTCAGACTCCTGTGACTATGGGACATTTACACACTCCTCAGACCCTGGTGTCTATGGGGCATTTACGCACTACTCAAACCCTGGCATCTACGGTGCATTTACACACTGCTCAGACCCTGGTGTCTATGGTGCATTTACACACTGCTCAGACCCTGGTGTCTATTGGACATTTGCACACTGCTTGACAGGTCTATGGAGTGTTTGTATGGAGATTTGGAGTTCTTTGAGAATGTAACTAGTAGAATAGATAAGGGGGAACCAGTGGATGTGGTGCATTTGGATTTTCAAAAGGCTTTCGATAAGGTCCCATATAGGAGGTTGGTGAACAAAGTTAGAGCACATGGAATTGGGGGTAATATACTGGCATGGATTGAGAATTGGTTAACAGACAGAAAACAGAGAGTAGGAATAAACAGGTGTTTTTCAGGTTGGCAGACTGTGACCAGTGGGGTACCGCAGGGATCGGTGCTTGGGCCCCAGCTATTCACAATCTATATCAATGATTTGGATGAGGGGACCAAATGTAATATTTCCAAGTTTGCTGATGACACAAAACTAGGTGGGAATGTGAGTTGTGAGGAGGATGCAAAGAGGCTTTAAGGGGATATAGACATGGGCAAGAACATGGCAGATGGAATATAATGTGGAAAAATATGAAGTTATCCACTTTGGTAGGAAAAACAGAAATGCAGAGTATTTTTTAAATGGTGAGAGATTGGGAAATGTTGATGTTCAAAGGGACCTGGGTGTCCTTGTACATGAGTCACTGAAAGCTACCATGCAGATGCAGCAAGCAATTAGGAAGGCAAATGGTATGTTGGCCTTTATTACAAGAGGATTTGAGTACAGGAGTAAAGATGTCTTACTGCAATTATATAGGACCTTGGTGAGACCGCACCTGGAGTATTGTGAACAATTTTGGTCTCCTTACCTAAGAGAGGATATACCTACCATAGAGGGAGTGCAACGAAGGTTCACCAGACTGATTCCTGGGATGGCGGGATTGTCGTATGAGGAGAGATTGAGTAGACTAGGCCTGTATTCTCTAGAGTTTAAAAGAATGAGAGGTGATCTCATTGAAACATGCAAAATTCTTACAGGGCTCGACAGAGTAGATGCAGGGAGGATGTTTCCCCTGGCTGGGGAGTCTAGAACCAGGGGTCACAGTCTCAGAATAAGGGGTGGGCCATTTAGGACTGAGATGAGGAGAAATTTCTTCACTCAGAGGGTGGTGAATCTTTGGAATTCTCTACCCCAGAGGGCTGTGGAGGCACAGTCATTGAGTACATTCAAAACAGAGATCGATAGATTTCTAGATATTAAAGGCATCGAGGGATATGGGAATAGTGCAAGAAAATGGCGTTGAGGTAAAAGATCAGCCATGATCTCGTTGAATGGCGGAGCAGGTTTGAGGGGTCGGATGGCCTACTCCTGCTCCTATTTCTTATGTTCTTATGTACAGCCAGACCCCCAGGGTCTGAGCAGTGTGTAAATGCTCCATAGACCCCCAGGATCTGAGCAGTGTGTAAATGCTCCATAGACCCCCAGGATCTGAGCAATGTGTAAACCCCCAGATCAGAGGGCACATTTCTCACACTCACTGCACACCCTCCTCACATCCTATTCACACCCATCTCACACCCACCTCAGCCTCCTCACAACCACCTCACATCTCCCTTGCAACCTCCTTACAGCCACCTCAGTGTCTATGGTGCATTTACACACTGCTCAAACCCCGGGGGTCGATGGTGCATTTACACACTGCTCAGACCCCGGGGGTCTATGGAGCATTTACACACTGCTCAGATCCTGGGAATCTATGGGGCATTTACACACTGCTCAGACCCTTGTGCCTTTGGGGCATTTCCACACATCTCAGACCCTGGCATCTATGGTGCATTTACACACTGCTCAGACCCTGGTGTCTATGGTGTATTTACACACTGCTCAGACCCTGGCATCTATGGTGCATTTACACACTGCTCAGACCCTGGTGTCTATGGTGTATTTACACACTGCTCAGACCCTGGTGTCTATGGTGTATTTACACACTGCTCAGACCCTGGTGTCTATGGTGTATTTACACACTGCTCAGACCCTGGTGTCTATAGTGTATTTACACACTGCTCAGACCCTGGTGTCTATGGTGTATTTACACACTGCTCAGACCCTGGTGTCTATGGTGTATTTACACACTGCTCAGACCCTGGTGTCTATGGTGTATTTACACACTGCTGAGACCCTAGAGTCTATGCCCCATAGACCCCCGGGTCTGGGCAGTGTGTAAATGCCCCATTGACTCTAAGGGCCTGAGTAGTTAGTACATACCCCAGTGTCTGAGCAGTATGTAAATGCCCCAGCCTTCCAGGGTCTGTGCAATGTGTAAATCTCCTGTGGACTCCAGGGTCTGAGCAGTGTGCAAATGCCCCAGACCCAACGGATCTGAAATGTGTGTAAATGCCCCAGACCCCTGCGGTCTGAGCAGTGTGTAAACACTGCACAGACCCCCGAGGTTTAAGCAGTGTGTAAATAACTCTTGCACACCAGGTTTCGAGCAATGTGTAAATGCCCCATAGACCCCTGGGGTCTGAGAATTTTTTTAAAATGCCCCACAAATCCCCAGCATCCGAGCAGAGTGGAAATGCCCCAGATCCCCTGTGTCTGAGCAGTGTGTAAATGCCCCATAGGCCCACAGGGTCCAAGCAGTGTGTAAGTGCTCCATTGAACCCCAAGGTCTGAGCAGTGTGTAAATGCCCCAGACCCACAGGGTCTGAGCAGTGTGTAAATGCCCTATAGACCGCAGGGGTTTGAGCTGTGTGTAAATGCCCTATAGACCGCAGGGGTTTGAGCAGTGTGTAAATGCCCTATAGACCGCAGGGGTTTGAGCTGTGTGTAAATGCCCTATAGACCGCAGGGGTTTGAGCTGTGTGTAAATGCCATGTAGATACCAAGGTCTGAGCAGAGTGTAATTGCCCCATAGAGCCACATGGTCCGAGCAGTGTGTAAATGGCCCTGAATCCCAAGTGCTGAGCTGTGTGTAAATGCCCCATAGACCGCCAGTTTGTGGGAAGTGTGTAAATGTCCCATGGCCCCAGGGTCAGAGGAGTGTGTAAATACTCGAGACCCACAGGGTCCGAGCAATGTTTCAATGCCCCAGAACCCCAGGGTCTGAGGAATGTGTAAATGTCCAGACCCCTATATTCCGAGCAGTGTTTAAAGGTCCCAGACCCGCAGGTGCTGATCAATGTGTAATTGCCCCATAGACCCCTGGGGTCAGACCAGTGTATAAATGCCCCCGAACCCCAGGTCCAAGCAGTGTGTAATGGACGTGAAGACCCCGAGGGTCCGAGCAGTGTGTAAATGCCTCATAGACACCAAGGGTCTCAGAAGTGTGTAAGTGCCCCATATACACCAGGGTCTGAGGAGTGTGTAAATGCCCCAGACCCCCAGGATTTGAGGAGTGTGTAAATTCCCCAGAAAGCCTGAGGGTCTGAGCAGTGTGTAAATGCACCAGGGAACCTTGAGGGCTGAGCATTGTGTAATTGCCCCACAGACCCCCATGATCGAATAGTGTGTAAATGCCCCATTGACCCCTGAGGCCTGAGCAGTGTAAATGCCCCATAGACCCCCAGGGTCCGAGCAGTGTGTAAATGCCCCATAGACCCCCAGGGTCTGAGCAGTGCGTAAATGCTCCATGGACCCCCAGGGTCTGAGAAGTGTGTAAATGCCCCATAGACCCCCAGGGTCTGAGCAGTGTGTAAATGCCCCATAGACCCCCAGGGTCTGAGCAGTGCGTAAATGCTCAATGGACCCCCAGGGTCTGAGCAGTGTGTAAATGCCCCATAGACCCCCAGGGTCTGAGCAGTGTGTAAATGCCCCATAGACCCCCAGGGTCTGAGTAGTTTGTAAATGCTCCATGGACCCCAAGGGCCTGAGCTGTGTGTAAATGCCCCAGTCCATCAGAATCTGAGCAGTGTGTAAATGCCCCAATCCATCAGAATCTGAGCAGTGTGTAAATGCCCCAATCCATCAGAATCTGAGCAGTGTGTAAATGCCCCAATCCATCAGAATCTGAGCAGTGTGTAAATGCCCCAATCCATCAGAATCTGAGCAGTGTGTAAATGCCCCAATCCATCAGAATCTGAGCAGTGTGTAAATGCCCCAATCCATCAGAATCTGAGCAGTGTGTAAATGCCCCATGGTCCCCCAGTGTCTGCGCAGTGTTTAAATGCCCCATAAGCCCCAGGGTCTGATCAGTGTGTAAATGATCCTGACCACCAGGATCTGATCAATGTGTAAATGCACCATATACCCCCAGATCAGAGGGTTCCCTCATCACACCTTCCTCACACCCACCTCACACCTTCCTCACACCCACCTCACACCTTCCTCACACCCACCTCACACCTTCCTCACACCCACCTCACACCATCCTCACACCCACCTCACACCTTCCTCACACCCACCTCACACCTTCCTCACACCCACCTCACACCTTCCTCACACCCACCTCACACCTTCCTCACACACATCTCACATCCTCCTCCCAACTTCCTCACACCATCCTCACACCCTTCTTACACACACATCACACTCTCCTCACACCCACCCCACACTCTCCTCAAACCCTCCTCACACCATCCTCACACCCTTCTTACACACACATCACACTCTCCTCACATCCACCCCACACTCTCCTCAAACCCTCCTCACACCTTCCTCACACCCTTTTCACACTCACCTCAATCGCTCCTCACACCCTCCTCGTACCCACCACTCACCCTCCTCACACCCACTTCACATTTACTTCTCATCCTCCTCACATCCATCCCTCACCCACCTCAGACAACCTGCCCTCCTCACACAAACCTCACACCCTTTTCACACCCCATCGCACAGCCACATCTCACCCACAGCACACCCTCATACCCACATCACCATTCCCCACCTCCTCAGCATGCCCACCTCACACCCACTACAAACCCACAGCACACATTCCTCACAACCTCCTCACACCTTCTTCACAACTGCTTCACTTCCTAATCACACCCACCTCACACCCACTTCAAACCCACAACACACACTCCTCACACCCACCTCACACCCACTTCAAACCCACAACACACACTCCTCACACCCACTTCACACCCTCCTCACACACATCGCTTCAATCTCAATTCCACCTCATACCCTCCTCAAAACCTCCTCACACTTTCCTCACACCCTTCTCACACCTACCTCACTTGCTCCTCACACCCACCTGACAACCTGATTCCACTTCAGATTAAACCCACCTCACGTCAAACTCACATCCTCCTCACATCCACCTCACACTTACCTCATACAATCCTCAAACACTCTTCACACCTCCTCAAACACTCCTCACACACACCTCACTCCCACCTCACTTCCTCACACCCCTCACACACCTCTCCTCGCACCCATTTCACATCCTCTTCACACCCTCCTCACACCCTACCTCACACTTACTTCACACTCTCATCACACCATCCTCATACCTCCCTCACACCCACCACACACACCCACCTTATATGTACCTCACTTCCTCACACCCAACTCACACCCACACCACAACCTCACACCCTCCCACACCCTCATACCCTCCCACATCCTTCTCACCTCACACCCACCTCATGTAAATCTCACACCCTCCTCACACCCACCTTAGCCTCTGATTAAACCCACCTCACATCCTCCTCATGCCTTGCTCATAACCACCTCACTGGCTCCTCATTCCATCCTTGCATCATGATTAGAAACACCTCACACCGTCCTCACACCCACCTCATACCAATCTCACACACTCCTCACAACTTCCTTGAACCCTCCTCACTGCCTCCTTGTGCCCAACTCACACTTACCTTACACCCTACTCACACCTCCCTCATACCCACCGCATACCCACCTCAAACCCTCCATACGGAAATCTCACATCCACCTCATGCCAACTCATGCCCCACTCAAACCCTCCTCACACCCACCTCACAACTTCCTCACACCCATATCACACCCTCCTCACACCCATCTTACACTTACCTCACACCCATATCACACCCTCCACATCTTACACTTACCTCACACCCTCCTCAAACCCACCTCATACCCACCTAATGCACACCTCACACCCATGTTCCCTCCTCACATCCTCCTCACACCCTCCTCACACCCACCTCACACGCACCTCACATGCACCTCACTTCCTCACACTTTCCTCACATCTACGTCACTGGCTCCTCACACCATTCTCACACCATGATTAGAAACACCTCACATCATTCTCACACTGTCCTCACATCCACCTCATGCCAAACTCATACCCTCCTCACACCTCCCTCACACCCACTGCACACTCACGTCACCTCCACCTCACCCCATCTCATACCCACCTCACCCCCTCTTCATATCCTCCTCACACCTACCTCACACCACCATACCCCATCCTCACATGCTCCTCATGCCCAGCTCACCCCCATCTCTGCCCTCCTCAGGCAGTGCCAACCCCCCTTCACCCATCAATCCAGGGGCCCAGGTGCTGCCCTGCTCTGTCACTGCCTGCAGACTCATGCCTGAACCTTATCTTTCCCTGTCCTTCACCTTTGCGCGTTAACTTTAGCCTTGGCAATGGCTGATCGTGGGTTCAGGTGCCTTTTGAGGCTCTCCAATTGTCCTCCAATTTTGATACTTCCCTTTAATAGCCCCCATCGCTTTAACTTTCATTTTACACACTTCATTCACATAGCATCCTCCTCCCTGGTGTACTCCCCACATCCATCCTAATTTGGGGAAGGAGTGAGGTGGGTGTGAGGATCTCAAATATTGGGTGCAAACAGCCCACGTCCATTTGAGTGGAGACCCGGCTCTAGTCTACAGCAATAGTCAAAAATATAGGTTACAGACCGAGACAGAGGCACACAGACTGAGACCGAGACAGAGGCACACAGACTGAGACAGAGACAGAGGCACACAGACTGAGACAGAGACAGAGGCACACAGACTGAGACAGAGATGGAGACAAACAGACTGAGACAGAGACGGAGACACACAGACTGAGGCAGGGGCTCACAGACTGAGACAGAGACAGAGACACACAGACTGAGACAGAGGCGGAGACACACAGACTGAGACAGGGGCTCACAGACTGAGACAGAGACAGAGACACACAGACTGAGACAGAGACGGAGACACACAGACTGAGACAGAGACGGAGACACACAGACTGAGACAGAGACGGAGACACACAGACTGAGACAGAGATGGAGACACACAGACTGAGACAGAGATGGAGACAAACAGACTGAGACAGAGACGGAGACACACAGGCTGAGACAGGGGCTCACAGACTGAGACAGAGACGGAGACACACAGACTGAGAAAGGGGCACACAGGCTGAGACAGAGACAGAGACAGAGACAGAGACACACAGACTGAGACCGAGGCACATAGACTGAGACAGACTGAGACAGAGACAGAGACACACAGACTGAGACTGAGGCACACAGACTGAGACAGAGACATAGACACACAGACTGTGACAGAGGCAAACAGATAGAGACAGATGGACACAGACCGATATAGAGACAGACAAATATTGAGACGCACAGAATCACAGATAGTGAGACACACAGAGGGAAACAACTAAGTAAGCAAGAGGGGAGGGGAACCCGGGGGTTGTGGGCAGGCAAGAGGTGGGGCTATGTAAATATACACACTTCAATCAAATGGAGAGCAAATAGTGACATGTCCATATGAGGGGGGGCTGAGTCAGCATGCAGAGTCCCTGCGTCATAGGCTGGACCTGGAGCTAACAGTGATCCCCTCTGTGCCACTCTCAGCTTTTTCACTGAATAAACCTTTGTCTCAATCAACTTCATCTTGAAGTCCAACAAGAAACTGTACCATTATTCGAAGCCCGGACTGTCATCTCTGACCTTTTCTGCAGAACCAGCTGTTCTGGTCCCAGTAGTGATTGCTCCTTGCTTCCTCTGTGTGTCTGCCACTGCCTACCCACGGTCTGGGGCCATCATCAATGGACCGCTTTTCTCCAAAGTTTCTATAAAGTACACAGGAGCAGCGCATTCAATCCTTAACCCCAAGTACACAGCAGCATCTCCCAGTAACTGCACCGAATCAGAGAACTCCCTGACATTTCCACAAGTAACTATCAGAACATGAGAAAGGTTACAGATGGGGCAGTCACCGATTGGATGGATGGTTACTGGTAGGGTTATTGGTCCTTGGTTGGATCAATGGGCACTGGTTAGATAGGTGGTCATCGGTTGATGGGAAAGTCACTGATTGGATGAGATAGAGTAGTTGTGGTTGTAATCATCCCATTTGATTGGGAGGATTTTGTGGAGCCTTCTGGTGTGGAGTAATAGCAGCTGAACATCCTGCAGTGGCAGCATGGATACGAAATTGGCTAAGCGACAGGAAACAGAGAGTAATGGTGAATGGTTGTTTTTCCTACTGGAGAGAGGTGTACAGTGATGTTCCCCAGGGGTCAGTACTAGGGCCACTGCTTTTTTTGATATATATTATGACTTGGACTTGGGTGTACAGGGCACAATTTCAAAATTTGCAGATGGCACAAAACTTGGATAGTGATAGACTTCAAGAGGATATAGATAGGCTGGTGGAATGGGCGGACACGTGGCAGATGAAATTTAATGCAAAGAGGTGTGAAGTGATACATTTTGGCAGGAAGAATGAGGAGAGGCAAAATAAACTAAATGGTACAATTCTAAAGGGATACATAAACAGAGAGACCTGGGGGTATATGTGCACAAATCTTTGAAGGTGGCAGGGCAGCTTGAGAAAGCAGTTAAAAAAGTATATAGAATCCTGGACTTTATAAATGGAGGCATAGAGTACAAAGGTATGGAAGTTATAATGAACCTTTATAATGTGGAGATGCCGGTGATGGACTGGGGTTGACAATTGTAAACAATTTTACAACACCAAGTTATAGTCCAGCAATTTTATTTTAAATTCACAAGCTTTCGGAGATTTTCTCCTTCCTCAGGCAAATGTTTCAAGGCATTTGAAACATTTGCCTGAGGAAGGAGAGAACCTTTATAAAACACTGGTTCGGCTACAACTGGAGTATTGTGTCCAGTTCTGGGCACAGTACTTTAGGAAAGATGTAGAGAGGGTGCATTCAGGGATGAGGGACTTTAGTTATGTGGATAGACTGGAGAACTGAGGTTGTTCTCCTTGGAACAGAGACGGTTGCGAGAAGATTTGATAGAGATATTCAAAATCATGAAGGGTCTAGACAGAGTAGATAGAGAGAAACTGTTCCCGTTGGCGGAAGGGTCAAGGACCAGCGGACATTGATTTAAGGTGATTGGCAGAAGAACCAAAGGTGACATGAGGAGAAACTTTGTTACACAGCGAGTGGTTAGGATCTGGAATGCACTGCCCGAGGGGGTGGTGGAGGCAGATTCAATCATGGCCTTCAAAAGGGGACTGGATAAGTACTTGAAAGGAGAAAATACAGGGTATAATTTCAAAGTTTGCAGATGACACAAAACTCAGAAATGTAGTAAACAATGTGGAGAATACTAACAGACTTCAGGAGGACATAAACAGACTGGTGAAATGGGCAGATAAAATTTAATGCAGAGAAGTTGAAGTGATACATTTTGGTAGGAAGAACGAGGAGAGGTAATATAAACTAAATGGTACAATTTTAAAGTGAGTCCTGGGGGTGGACAAATCTTTGAAGATGGCAGGACAAGTTGAGAAGGTTGTTAAAAAAGCATATGGGATCCTTGGCTTTATAGTTAGAGGGCTAGTGTACAAAAGCAAGGAAGTTATGCTAAACCTTTATGAAACGCTGGTTAAGCCTCAGCTGGAGAATTGTGTTCAATTCTGGGCACCACACTTTAGGAAGGATGTGAAGGCCTTAGGGCACCTAAGAGATTTACTAGAATGGTGCCAGGGATGAGGGACTTCAGTTATGTGGAGAGACTGGAGAAGCTGGGATTGTTCTCCTTAGAGCAGAAAAAGTTAAGGGGAGATTTGATAGAGGTCTTCAAAATCATGAGGGGTTTTGATAGAGTAAATAAGGAGAAACTGTTTCCAGTGGCAGAAGGGTCGGTAACCAGAGGACACAGATTTAAGGTGATCGGCAAAAGAACCAGAGGCGACATGAGGAAACATTTTTTTACGCAGGTGCAGAAAATAATCAAGAAGGCAAATGGAATGCTGGCCTTTATATCTAGAGGACTAGAGTACAAGGGGGCAGAAGTTATGCTGCAGCTATACAAAACCCTGGTTAGACCGCACCTGGAGTACTGTGAGCAGTTCTGGGCACCGCACCTTCGGAAGGACATATTGGCCTTGGAGGGAGTGCAGCGTAGGTTTACTAGAATGATACCCAGACTTCAAGGGTTAAGTTACGAGGAGAGATTACACAAATTGGGGTTGTATTCTCTAGAGTTTCGAAGATTAAGGGGTTTATAAGATATTAAGGGGTACAGATAGGGTGGATAGAGAGAAAATATTTCTGCTGGTTGGGGATTTTAGGAGTAGGGGGCACAGTCCAAAAATTAGAGCCAGACCTTTCAGGAGCGAGATTAGAAAACATTTCTACACACAAAGGGTTGTAGAAGTTTGGAACTATCTTCCGTAAACGGCAATTGATGCTAGCTCAATTGCTAAATTTAAATGTGAGATAGATAGCTTTTTGGCAACCAAAGGTATTAAGGGAAATGGGCCAAAGGCAGGTATATGGAGTTAGATCACAGATCAGCCATGATCTTATCAAATGGCGGAGCAGGCACGAGGGGCTGAATGGCCTACTCCTGTTCCTATGTTCCTATGTACGCAGCGATCTGGAATGCGCTGCCTGAAAAGGGTGGTGGAAGCAGATTCAATAGTAACTTTCAAAAGGGAATTAGATAAATACTTGAAGGGAAAAAATTTACAGGGCTATTGGGAAAGAGCAGGGGAATGGGAGTAATTGGATAGCTCTTTCAAAGAGCCGGCACAGGCATAATGGGCTGAATGGCCTCTATCTGTGCTGCACCTACTATGATACTATGATGGGCGAGCTCTGGGTAGGTACTGGTGGAGCTGGGAATTGGAGCAGGCTTTATTTTCACTCCATCACTAAATATCTGAAATAGCTGCTGGGCCAGGTGGAATATGACGCTTCCTACAGTTCACAGTGAAGAAACCCTCTACTTATCACCCATCACACTGTGCTTTATAATATTCCCATTGTAAACACTCTAATAAATGAGCTTCATGCTCTGTGCTGGGGAAGGGAGCAGGCTGTCAGTCCCCCTCTCACTGAAATCCGGGGGAAGCTGAAAATTGTCGACCTTCAGCTCATCTGTCTGGGTTGGACGTCAAGTTCAGCTGAAAGGGCAATATGTTAATGAGCTGTCCCTGGTCCAGACCAGACTACATGTTTAGCTGATGATGTCATTGGCACCAAAGCAAGATAAGTAATAAAATCTGAGTAAGGCTGATTAAACATGCAGCCCTCTGCCCTGCGCCTTGGGGTTAGGAACACTGCCTGTTGCACAAGGGAACAGCATTGTCCAAGGCAAAATCGCACTGGAAACAAAGAGGCAGCATATCGCTGTGGGCATCGAATCACTGTGGGCATCGTATCACTGTGGGCATCGTAGGACTTAGGGCATCGTATCATTGTGAGTATCCTATAACTGCGGGCCTCATATCATTGTGGGAATCATATTGTTACGCGCATCGTATCATTGCCAGTATCATAACACCGTGGGCATCATATCACTGCAAATATTATATCACTGTGGGCATCATATCACTGCAGGGATCATATCACTGCGGGCATCGTATCATGTGGGCATCGTATCACTGTGGGCATCGTAGCCCTGCAGGCATCGTATCACTGCAGGCATCATATCACTGCAGGCATCATATCACTGTGGGCATCGTATCACTGTGGGCATCGTAGCCCTGTGGGCATCATATCACTGCAGGCATCGTATCACTGCAGGCATCGTATCACTGTGGGCATCATATCACTGCAGGCATCGTATCACTGCAGGCATCGTATCATGTGGGCATCGTATCACTGTGGGATTCGTATCACTGTGGGCATCGTATCACTGCAGGCATCGTATCACTGTGGGATTCGTATCACTGTGGGCATCGTATCACTGCAGGCATCATATCACTGTGGGCATTGTATCATTGCGAGTATCATATCACTGTGGGCATCGTAGTGCTGCTAGAATTGTATCACTGTAGGCTTTGTATCAGTGCAGGCATTGTAGCCCTGCAGGCATCATCGCTCATGCATTTACACACTGCTCAGACCTTGGAGCGGGGGGGTCAATGGGGCATTTACACACTGCCTGGACCCTGGATTCTGTGGCATTTACACACTCCTTGGATGCTGGAGGTCTGGGGAATTTACACACTGATGGTCTATGGGGCTTTTACACACTGCTCGGACCCTGGGGGTCTAAGGGGCATTTACACACTGCTCGTACCCTGGGGGTCTAAGGGGCATTTACACACTGCTCAGACCCCGGTGACGATGGGTCATTTACACATTGCTCAGGCCCCAACACTGCACCGAAACTGGGGGCCTCTGCGGCAATTACACACTGGTCGAACCCCGGGGCATTTCATAGAATCATAGAATTCATAGAAAGGTTACAGCACGGAAGGAGGCCATTTGGCCCATCGAGTCTGCGCTGGCTCTGTGCAAGAGCAATCCAGCTAGTCCCACTCCCCCGCTCTATCCCCATAGCCCTGCAAATTTTTTTCTTTCAAGTACTTATCCAGTTCCCTTTTGAAAGCCATGATTGAATCTGCCTCCACCACCCCCTCAGGCAGTGCATTCCAGAATTTGCTTTGTTAAAAAGATTTTCCTCATGTCACCTTTGGTTCTTTTGCCAATCACCTTAAATCTATGTCCTCTGGTTTTTGACCCCTCCGCCAATGGGAACAGTTTCTCTCTATCTACTCTGTCTAGACCCTTCATGATTTTGAATCCCTCTATCAAATCTCCTCTCAACCATCTCTGTTCCAAGGAGAACAACCCCAGCTTCTCCAGTCTATCCACATAACTAAAGTCTCTCATGCCTGGAATCATTCTAGTAAATCTCTTCTGCACCCTCTCTAAGGCCTTCACATCTTTCCAAAAGTACAGTGCCCAGAACTGGACACAACACTCCAGTTGTGGCTGAACCAGTGTTTTATGAAGGTTCATCATGACTTACATACTTTTGTACTCTATGCCTCTATTTATAAAGCCCAGGATCCCGTATGCTTTTTTAATCGCTTTCTCAACCAGCCCTGCCACCTTCAACGATTTGTGCACATATACCCCCAGATCTCTCTGTTCCTGTATCCCTTTTAGAGTTGTGCCCTCTAGTTTATATTGCCTCTCCTCGTTCTTCCTACTGAAATGTATCATTTAGCATTTTTCTGCGTTAAATTTCATCTGCCACATGTCCGCCCATGCCACCAGCCTGTCTATATCCTCTTGAAGTCTATCACTATCCTCCTCACTGTTTACTACCCTTCTAAGTTTTGTAATCTGCAAATTTTGAAATTGTGCCCTGTACACCCAAGTCCAAATCATTAATATATATCAAGAAAAGCAGTGGTCCCAGCACCGACCTCTGAGGAACACCACTGTACGCCTCCCTCCAGTCCGAAAAACAATCATTCACCACTACTCTCTGTTTCCTATCCCTTAGCCAATTCTGCTTCCATGTCGCTACTGCCCCCTTTATTCCACGGGCCGCAATCTTGATGATAAGTCTACCGTGCGGTACTTTATCAAACGCCTTTTTATAGTTCATATACACCACATCAATTGCATTGCCCTCATATACCCTCTCTGTTACCTCATCAAAAAATTCTATCAGGATAGTTAAACACGATTTGCCTTTAACAAATCCATGCTGGCTTTCCCTAATCAATCCACACTCGTCCAAGTGACTGTTAATTCTGTCCTGGATTATCGTTTCTAAAAGTTTCCCCACCACTGAGGTTAAACTGACTGGCCTGTAGTTGCTGGGTTTATCCTTACACCCTTTTTTGAATAAGGGTGTAACATTTGCAATTCTCCAGTCCTCTGGCACCACCCCCATATCTGCGGATGTTTGGAAGATTATGGCCAGTACCTCCGCAACCTAGGATGCATCCCATCCGGACAGGGTGAGTTATCTACTTTAAGTACAGCTAGCCTTTCTAGTACCTCTCCTTTATCAATTTTTAACCCATCCATTATCTCAACTATATCTTCCTTTACTGAGACTGTGGCAGCATCTTCTTCCTTGGTAAAGACAGATGCAAAGTACTCATTTAGTACCTCGGCCATCCCCTCTGCCTCCATGAGTAGATCTCCTTTATGGTCCCCAATTGGCCCCACCCCTCTTCTTACTCCCCGTTTACTGTTTACATGCCTGTAGAAAACTTTTGGATTCCCTTTTATGTTGGCCGCCAGTCTATTCTCATACTCTCTCTTTGCCCCTCTTATTTCCTTTTTCACTTCTCCTCTGAACGTTCTATATTTTGCCTGGTTCTCACTTGTGTTATCAACCTGACATCTGTCATACGCCCCTTTTTTCCGTTTCATCTTATTCTCTATGTCTTTTGTCATCCAGGGAGCTCTGGCTTTAGTTGCCCTACCTTTCTGCCTCGTGGGAATGTGCCAAGACTGTACCCGAACCATCTCCTCCTTAAAGGCCGCCCACTGTTCAATTACAGTTTTGCCTGCCAATCTTTGATTCCAATTTACCCAGGCCAGGTCTGTTCACATCCCATTGAAATTGGCCCTCCTCCAATTGAGTATTTTTACTTTAGAGTGGTCCGTGTCCTTTTCCATAGTTATTCTAAACCTTATGATACTATGATCGCTGGTCCCTAAATGCTCCCCCATTGACACTTGCTCCACTTGGCCTGCCTCAGTCCCTAGAACCAAGTCCAGCAATGCCTCCTTCCTCATTGGGCTGGAAACGTACTGGTTAAGAAAGTTCTCCTGACCACATCTCAAAAATTCCTCCCCCTCTTTGCCCCTTATATTATTATTATCCCAGTCTATATTAGGATAGTTGAAGTCTCCCATTATCACTACTCTATGGCTTTTGCACCGCTCTGTAATTTCCCTGCAAATTTGCTCCTCTATATCCTTCCCACTAGTTGGTGGCCTATAGAATACACCCAGTGGTGTAATGGCACCTCTTTTATTTCTTAACTCTAACCAAATAGATTCTGTCCTTGACCCCTCCAGGACATCCTCTCTCTCCACCACTGCAATGTTCTCCTTAATCAATACTGCCACTCCCCCTTCCCCCTTTTCTTTCCTTCCCTATCTTTCCTGAACACCTTGTATCCAGGAATATTTAGTACCCAATCCTGCCCTTTTTTGAGCCAGGTCTCCGTTATTGCCATGACATCATATTCCCATGTGGATATTTGTGCCTGCATCTCACCAACCTTGTTTACCACACTTCGTGCGTTTACACACATGCACTGCCAGCCAGTCCTAGACTTCCTTGTACTCTTTCTTAGTCTGATCCCACCTAATACTGTACTATTACTTGCTCTAGTGCTATCTTTCTCTACCAATCCTTTGTGCCCCTTGATTCTTCTTTCCAATGCTACATCTGGTGTCCATTTACATACTACTCAGACCGTTGTGGTCTATGGGACACTTATACACCATTTGTTCTTGGGGGTCAAGGGCATTTACACACTGCTTGGACCTCGGGGTTTGGGGCATTTACACAAGGCTCAGACCCTGGGGTTCTATGGGGCATTTACGCACTTCTCGGTCCCTGAGTCCATGGGGCATTTACACACTGCTCAAAACCCAGAGGTCTGGGGCAAATGCACAATGCTCGGACCATAGGGGTCTGGGGCATTAACACACTGCTCAGACCCTGTGGGTCTGGGGCATTTACACATCGTTCAGACCCTAGGGTTCAATGGGGCATTTACACACTCCTCGGACCCCTGGCGTCTGGACATTTACGCACTGCTCCGAGCCTGGAGTCTATGAGGAATTCAAACACTGATCTGACACGGTGGTCTATGCGAAATTTTCACAATGCTTGGACCTGGGGGTTTTATGGGTCATTTGCACAGTTCTTAGACGTCGGGGGTATATGGGACATTTTCACATTGCTCAGATGCTGGTGGTCCACGCAGCATTTACACACTGCTCGGACTCTGGGGATCTATGGGGCATTTACACACTGCTCAGCACCTGGGGATCATAGATACATAGAATGGTTACAGACAAAAGGAAGCCATTCGGCCCATCGAGCCTGTGTCGGCTCTTTGTAAGCACAATCCAGTTAGTCCCATTCCCCCGCTCTTCCCCCGTAGCCCTGCAAATTTTTTCCCTTCAAGTATTTATCCAATTCCTTTTTGAAAGCCACAACTGAATCTGCTTCCACCATCCTTTCAGGCAGCGCATTCCAGATCATAACAACTCGCTGCATAAAAAAGTTTACCCTCATGTCGCCTTTTGCCAATCACCTTAAATCTGTGTGCTCTGGTTCTCCACCCTTCCACCAATGGGAACAGTTTCTCTTTATTCACTTTATCTAGACCCTTCATGATTTTGAACACTTCTATCAAATCTCCTCTCAACCTTCTCTGCACTAAGGAGAACAACCCCAGCTTCTCCAGTCTATCCACTTAACTGAAGTCCCTCATCTCTGGAACCATTTTAGTAAATCTTTTCTGCACCCTCTCTAAGGCCTTCATATCCTTCCTAAAGTGCGGTGCCCAGAATTGGACACAATACTCCAGCTGTGGCTGAACCAGTGTTTTGTAAAAGTTTAGCATAACTTCCTTGCTTTTGTACTCTGTGCCTCTATTTATAAATCCCAGGATCCCATATGCTTTTTTAACTGCTTTATGGGACTGGGGCATTTATACACTGCTCAGATCCTGGGGGTCTGTGATATTTATACACTGGTCAGATCCTGGGTGTCTATGGGACATTTACACACAGCTCGGACTCTGGGGGTCTATGGGATATTTACACACTGCTCGGACCCTGGGGGTCTGGGGCATTTACACACTGCTCGGACACTGGGGGTGTATGGGGCTTTTACACACTGCTCAGACACTGGGGGTGCATGGGGCATTTTCACACTGCTTGGACCCTGGGGGTATGGGGCATTTACACACTGCTCAGACCCTGGTGGTCTGGGATACTTACACAATGCTCGTACACTGGTGTCTACAAGGCATTTACACACTGTTCAGACACTGGTGTCTATGGGGCATTTACACTCTGCTCAGAGCCTGGCGGGCTGGGGCACTTACCTACTGCTTGGACCCTGTGTCTACGAGGGATTTACACACTGCTCAGATCCTGGTGTCCATTGGGCATTTACACACTGCTCAGACCCTGGTGTATGGGGAATTTACACACTGCTTGGACCCTGGGGTTCTATGGGGCATTTACACACTGCTCAGACCCTGGTGTCATTGGGGCATTTACACATTGCTCAGACCCTGGTGGCCTGGGGCATTTACACATTGCTTGGACACTGGGGTTCTATGGGGCATTTACACACTGCTCAGACCCTGGGGTCAATGGGGCATTTATACACTGCTCAGACCCTGGGGTCAATGGGGCATTTATACACTGCTCAGACTCTGATGTCAATGGGGCATTTACACACTGCTTGGACTCTGGTGTCAATGGGGCATTTACACACTGCTCAGACCCTGGTGTCAATGGGGCATTTACACATTGCTCAGACCCTGGTGGCCTGGGGCATTTACACATTGCTCGGACACTGGCGGTGTATGGGGCATTTACACACTGCTTGGACCCTGGTGTCTACAGGGCATTTACACAGTGCTCTGATCCTGGTGTCTATGAGGCATCTGAATACTGCTCAGACCCTGGTGTCGATGGGGCATTTACACACTGCTCTGACATTGGGGGGTCTATGCAGCATTTACACACTGTTTGGACCTGCTGTCTGGGACAATTACACACTGCTCAGAACCCGGGAGTTAAAGGGGCATTTACACACTGATCTGACCTTGGGGTCTATCGGGCATTTACACACTGATAGGACACTGGGGTTCTATGGGGCATTTACACAATCGTCAGACACTGGGTCCATGGGACATTTACACACTGCTCGGACCCTGGGATTCTGGGGCATTTACACATTGCTTGGACCCTGTTGGTCTATTGGGCATTTACACGCTGCTAGTCCCTGGTGCATTTGGTTCACTTACACAATGCTCAGTCCCTGGGAGTCAATGGGGCATTTACACACCACTCGGACCCTGTGGGTCTGGAGTATTTACACACCACTCGGACCCTGTGGGTCTGGAGTATTTACACACCACTCGGACCCTGTGGGTCTGGAGTATTTACACACCACTCGGACCCTGTGGGTCTGGAGTATTTACACACCACTCGGACCCTGTGGGTCTGGAGTATTTACACACCACTCGGACCCTGTGGGTCTGGAGTATTTACACACCACTCGGACCCTGTGGGTCTGGAGTATTTACACACCACTCGGACCCTGTGGGTCTGGAGTATTTACACACCACTCGGACCCTGTGGGTCTGGAGTATTTACACACCACTCGGACCCTGTGGGTCTGGAGTATTTACACACAGCTCAGAACCTGGGGGACTGGGACATTTACACACTACTCAGACACTGGGGGGTTGATTTTAGGAGGCAATTGTGGGTGTGTTGGGGGCGGGACGGCTCCGAAAATCGCGCAAATCCCGTTCGGGTTCGGGAGCCGGCTCCAACCCATCGGCTTCCGAGTTTCCCAGGGACCCACCTGTGTGCGCACGGGCGACCCGAAAATGGAAGTCCCGCCAGCAATTAAAGCCAGCAGGATGACAGTTAAAGAGCCAGATGTGCCTCATTGAGGTACTTAAGGCACTTTACCTGTGACAGATGAAGGGATGAGAAAGATTTTTAACTTACCTGGACGGCTTGCCCACCGCTTCTGATTCACGCCTGGTGAAACCTGGTGAAACCAGGCATGGAGGGCCGGATCAGGGAAAAAGAAACTAAATACATTAAATAAAAAACCATGCAATGAAGTGAAAACACTGAGTGCACCTACCTTTGAAACCCGCTCCGATGTCCCACCAATCTCACCCTCCCGATCTTCCCCCGATGTCCCCCTCTTCACCCTCTCAATCTTCCCCCCATGTCCCCCTCTTCACCCTCTCCATCTTTCCCTCTCCCCCCCCGATTTTCCCCTCTCTCCCCCCTCTCCCCCCCCCCCGAACTTCCCCTCTCCCCTCTGGTCTTCCCATCTCTGCCCCCGATTTTCCCCTCTCTTCCCCCTCTCCCCCCCGATCGTCCCCTCTGGTCTTCCCATCTCTGCCCCCGATCTTCCCCTCTCCCCCCCCATCTTCCCCTCTTCCCCCCTGATCTTCCCCTCTCCCCCCCCGATACTCCAATCTCCCCCCCCCAATCTTCCCATCTCCCCTCCGGTCTTCCCATCTCTCGCCCGATCTTCCCATCTCCCCCCCGATCTTCCCCTCTCCCCCCCCCCGATCTTCCCCCTCTCCCCCCGATCTTCCCCCTCTCCCCCCCAATCTTCCCCCTCCCCCCAATCTTCCCATCTCTCGCCCGATCTTCCCATCTCCCCCCCGATCTTCCCCTCTCCCCCCCCGATCTTCCCCCTCCCCCCCCGATCTTCCCCCTCTCCCCCCCAATCTTCCCCCTCCCCCCCCAATCTTCCCATCTCTCGCCCGATCTTCCCATCTCCCCCCGATCTTCCCCTCTCCCCCCCCCGATCTTCCCCCTCTCCCCCCGATCTTCCCCCTCTCCCCCCCCGATCTTCCCCCTCCCCCCCCGATCTTCCCCCTCTCCCCCCCAATCTTCCCCCTCCCCCCCCAATCTTCCCATCTCTCGCCCGATCTTCCCCTCTCCCCCCCCCGATCTTCCCCTCTCCCCCCCGATCTTCCCCCCCCCAATCTTCCCCCTCCCCCCCCAATCTTCCCCCTCCCCCCCCGATCTTCCCCTCTCCCCCCCCCGATCTTCCCCCTCTCCCCCCGATCTTCCCCCTCTCCCCCCCCGATCTTCCCCCTCCCCCCCCCGATCTTCCCCCTCTCCCCCCCAATCTTCCCCCTCCCCCCCCAATCTTCCCCTCTTCCCCCCTGATCTTCCCCTCTCCCCCCCCGATCTTCCCCTCTTCCCCCCTGATCTTCCCCTCTCCCCCCCCACCCCCGATCTTCCCCTCTCCTCCCTCCTGGCTCTCTCTCTCTCTTATTCTCGCCCCCCCCTCCCCCTCACATTGCAGCTCCTGATGGCTGCCAGCCTGTCAATCAGGCTAGCTGCCGGGCGCGAAACCCATTATCAATCAACATGCGATTGCGTCGGAAATGGTAAGTTTGGTTCATGCGGGTTTGCCACACGCCCAATCGCGACCCCCCGACCCCTGCTGCAGACCCGCCTCCCCGCTAATATCGGGGCCCGGGTGTCTATGGCATTTACACACTGCTCGGACCCTGGTGGTCTATGGGGCATTTACGCACTGCTCAGACCCTGAGATGAGCTTCCGACCACATATCTGCTCCATCACCAAGACTGCCTACTTCCACCTCCTTAACGTGGCCTATCTCTGCCCCTGCCTCAGCTCATCTGCTGCTGAAACCCTCATCCATGCCTTTGTTACCTCTAGACTGCACTATTCCAATGCTCTCCTCGCCGGCCTCCCATCTTCCACACTCCATAAACTTGAGCTCATCCAAAACTCTGCTGCCCATATCCTAACTCGCACCAAGTCCCGTTCACCCTGAACTACATTGCCTCCCGGTCTGGGGACGCCTCGATTTTAAAATTCTCATCCTTGTTTGCAAATCCCTCCATGGCGTCGCCCCTCCCTATCTTTGTAACCTCCTCCAGCCCTACACCCTCCGAGATCTCTGCGCTCCTCCAATTCTGGCCTCTTGCGCATCCCAGATTTTAATCGCTCCACCATTGGCGGCTGTGCCTTCAGCTGCCTCGGCCCTAAACTCTGGAATTCTCTCCCTAAACCTCTCTACCTCTCTCTCCTCCTTTAAGACGCTCCTTAAAACCTACCTCTTTGACCAAGCTTTTGGTCACTTGTCCTAATTACCTCCTTATGTCATAGAGTCATAGAGTTATACAGCACGGATAGAGGCCCTTCGGCCCATCGTGTCCGCGCCGGCCATCAAGCCCTGTCTAATCTAATCCCATATTCCAGCATTTGGTCCGTAGCCTTGTATGCTATGGCATTTCAAGTGCTCATCCAAATACTGGCTCAGTGACAAATTTTGTTTGATAATCGCTCCTGTGAAGCGCCTTGGGACGTTTTACGACGTTAAAGGCGCTATATAAATGCAAGATGTTGTTGCTGTTGAGGGCCTGTGGCATTTACACACTGCTCAGACCCCTGGGGTGTCTGGGGCATTTACACATTGCTCAAACCATGGGGATCTGGGGCATTTACACACTGCTCATATTCTGGTGTCTGGGGCATTTACACACTACTCAGACTCTGGGCTCTATGGGGCATTTACACACTGCTCGGATACTGAGCTCCTGGGGCATTTACACACTGTTCAGAACCTGGGGTTCTGGAGCATTTGCACACAGCTTGGGGAATATGGGGCATTTACACACTACTCAGACCCTTGTGGTCTATATGGCATTTACATACAGCTCAGACACCAGGTGGTTTATGGGGTATTTACACACTGCTCGGACACTGGGGTATTTACACGCTGCTCGGACACTGGGGTATTTACACACTGCTCGGACACTGGGGTATTTACACACTGCTCGGACACTGGGGATCTCAGGGCCATTTACACACAGCTCAGATGTTGGGATCTATGTGGCATTTATACACTGCTCAGATCCTGTATGTCTATGGGGCATTTATACACGGCTCAGACTCTGTATGTCTATGGGGCATTTATACACGGCTCAGACTCTGTATGTCCATGGGGCATTTACATACTGCTCAGACTCTGTATGTCTATGGGGCATTTACATACTGCTCAGACTCTGTATGTCTATGGGGCATTTACATACTGCTCAGACTCTGTATGTCTATGGGGCATTTATACACGGCTCAGACTCTGTATGTCTATGGGGCATTTACATACTGCTCAGACTCTGTATGTCTATGGGGCATTTATACACGGCTCAGACTCTGTATGTCTATGGGGCATTTACATACTGCTCAGACCCTGTATGCCTATGCATCATTTACACATTGCTCGGAGCCTGAGATTCTGGGACATTTACACACTTCTCAGACCACGGGGGTCTATGGAGCATTTGCACACTGCTCAGACTCTGGGGTCTATGGGGTATTCGACACTGCTCAGACCCTGAGGGCTCAATTTTAAAACCGAAGTCCGGGTGCGTTGGGGGCAAAGAAAGCCGGGATCTTTTGGAGTCGGCAGGAATCTGGGCTCCATCACCTGGGTGCGCGCGCCGTTCCCGAACCCGGAAGTCCCGCCGGCAATTACAGCCAGTGGCAAGGTATTTAAAACACTAAATCAAGTACTTAAAGTACTTGATATGTACATAAATCCAATTAACTATGAAGACAAGCAATTTCAATGCTGCCTCAACTTGTTTCCTGTACTGTATGAAACACGTCATGGTGAAGGAGCCGTGTATCAGCCGGCAGCCATTCCGGCTTCTCGAGGAGCGGGCAGAAATCCCGGCTCCAAGACGCCGAAGAACACGCACGGCCCAGAACCATCTGGGTGGGCGCGCCGTTCCCGAACCCAGAAGTCCCGCCGGCAATTAAAGCCGGTGGGACGATATTTAAACCAGCAATTCAGCTAGATAAAGTCGTTAAAAAACAAATAAATGTAATTTAGAATGAAGGCACTGCCTCAACATGTTTCCCATCCTGTGTGAAACACGGCATTGGGAAGGAGCCATGTTTCAGCTGGCAGCCATTTGGACATTTAAATCCCTGTTTGACAGATGGGGATAAAAGGTGAGTTATTGAGCAGGGCACTCAGTTCTCTCAGACAAGCTTTTGGCTGGGAGATCTTTGGGTTTAGACCGAAAACTCTTGGTTTCCACTTAGAATTGTTTTGTTTATGTATATTTACCAACTTTTCGCACCCCCTCAAACTGACACCATCAGGGTGGGGTGCGCGATGGCTGCATGGCTGTAGGAATAAACAGGTCTTTTTCCGGGTGGCAGGCAGTGACTAGTGGGGTACCACAGGGATCAGTGCTTGGGCCCCAGCTATTCACAATATATATCAATGATTTGGATGAGGGAACTAAATGTAACATTTCCAAGTTTGCAGACGACACAAAGCTGGGGTGGAATGTGAGCTGTGAGGAGGATGCAAAAAGGCTCTAATGTGATTTAGACAAGTTGGATGAGTGGGCAAGAACATGGCAGATGCAATATAATGTGGATAAATGTGAGGTTATCCACTTTGGTTGTAAAAACAGAAAGGCAGATTATTATCTGAATGGTGATAGATTGGGAAAAGGGGAGGTGTAACGAGACCTGGGTGTCCTTGTACACCAGTCGCTGAAAGCGAGCATTGAGGTGCAGCAAGCAGTTAGGAAGGCGAATGATATGTTGGTCTTCATTGCAAGAGGATTTGAGTACAGGAGCAGGGATGTCTTACTGCAGTTCTACTGGGCCTTGGTGAGACCACATCTGGAGTTTTGTGCGCAGTTTTGGTCTCCTTATCTGAGGAAGGATGTCCTTGCCATGGAGGGAATGCAACGAAGGTTTACCAGACTGATTCCTGGGATGGCAGGACTGACGTATGAGGAGAGATTGGGTCGACTAGGCCTATATTCACTAGAGTTTAAAAAAATGAGAGGTGATCTCATCGAAACATATAAAATTCTAACAGGACTAGACAGACTAGATGCAGGGAGGATGTTCCCGATGGCTGGGGAGTCCAGAACCAGGGGTCACAGTCTCAGGATACGGGGTATGCCATTTAGAACCGAGATGAGGAGAAATTTCTTCACTCAGAGGGTGGTGAACCTGTGGAATTCTCTACCACAGAAGGCAGTGGAGGCCAAGTCATTATATGTATTCAAGAAGGAGATAGATATATTTCTTAATGCTAAAGGGATCAAGGGATATGGGGGAAAAGCGGGAACAGTATACTGAGTTAGACAATCAGCCATGATCATTTTAAATGGCGGAGCAGGCCCGAAGGGCCGAATGGCCTACTCTTCTCCTATTTTCTATGTTTCTATGTTTCATTCACCAGTACATCCGAGGGCAAGGGACATCACCATCCTCACCAGGCACAACATGCACTTCTGCCACCTGTAGCTCCACAACACAATGCTGTGCCACAGGCACAAGAGCACAGAGGGGAACAACAGAGAGCGACATTGCAGGAGGCACTACCCTCGTCATAGGGTCTACAGACTGAGACTCAGCTTCCTGGACCTCTCTGAGGAGCAATGCATACAGAGGCTGGAGTGAGTCGCCAGGTGGTTACAGGTATCTGAAGCCTCCTTCATGCTGAGCTGCTCCCAACTGGGCCTGGCAACATCTCATTACCCGTCGCTGTTAAAGTCACAACTTCTTCGCCTCCAGATCATTCCAGGGTGCCACTGGGGACATCGCGGGATCTCTGGTGGTCTGCACACAAGTGCATAAGGCAGGTCACCGGCGGCTTGTTTCGCAGGGCCTCGTAATGCGTCAGCTTCCCCATGGACATCCTCAGCCAGATGGAGAGGGCAGTGGGATTTCACTCTGGCTGGCTTCCCACATGTGCAGGGTGCAATCGTTCACATGCATATAGCAATCCGAGCACCTCCACACAAGCCAGGACTGTTCATCAACAGAAAACGTTATCACTCCGTCAATGCTCAGCTCGTTTGTGACCACTGCAAAAGATTTCTTCATGTGTGTGCCAGATTCCCTGGCAGCTGCCACGATTCATTCATTCTGAGGGAATCCAACATCCCAGACCTCTTCCACGCACCAAACAGCCTTCAGGGCTGGCTCCTCGGCGACAAGGGATACCCCCTGCACACGTGACTAATGACACCTCTGAGGAACCCCATCACCGAGCAACAGCGTCAATACACCGACAGCCACATCACCACCAGGTCTGTAATTGAACATGCAATAGGACTGCCTCAAGATGCGATTTTGGTGCCTCGATCGTTCTGGGGAACGCTTCAATACGCACCAGCGAGAGTGGGTCGCATTATAGTAGTGTGTTGTGTCCCGCACAACATGGCGCAACAGAGAGGGTTACCAGTTGGTGAGGTCCCATCCCCTCATCCAGCATCCACATCTGCAATGAACACTGAGGAGCAGCAGCAGGAGGAGGAGGAGGAGGATGAACCCATGGGCAGAGCAGCAGCTCACCTGGCTGTTCGTGAGACCAGGGAGTCACTCATATGTGAACGGTTCTCGTAAGATCACAAAGTGAGAATAGTCCAGTCCTCACACTACCTGGAAAGAGCAGCGCCAACACTGGCTCACTCCACCCCCCCGCCCCCTGCACCCCCCCCGTGCACAAAACAGTCCTGCAACTACACATACACCCACTATAAAGTGACCCACTGGGTGGCATCAATTGTCGCTGTTCATGGTGAAGCACATGAAAGGGCGTTATCACAAAAGTCAGTCAAGAATGGGCAAGACGTGGCAGTAGCGGTGAGAATGATAACATTTAATGTGACTTTAACAAAAAACCAAATATAAATGAAAAACATGACAGTCTGTTAGACACCCTTGTGCATCCCCTTCATGATCACAAATCCTTAGCCTTTCTGGTGCATCCCCTGTGGCTGCAGCAGAGGCAGTGGCAGGTTGCTCATGTTCATGTCCTGACTGCTTAGATGCTTTCGGCCTACGCCCTCTGTGTTTTGGAGTCCTTGAGGGCCTCTACAAAGACTGTTTCACCTGCACCTGCGCAGGGGCTGACTCAGCCACCTGGAGAGGGGGCAGCATTGTGGTACTGTTTGAGAGGGGGGCAATGAGTGAGACGTGGGAGCGCTTTGAGTGGCGTCCCCACTTCCATGTCCCCTTTTGCCAATACCCTTCTTCTGGACCAGGCCCACATCAGTCCTACCAACCTGCTGGAGAACAGTTTGGAGGACGTGTATGATGCCTTGGAAGGCCACTTTTAAAGTATCTGTCATCCTGTTTAAGGCGGCAGAATGTTGTTCACCCTGAGTCCGAACGGCCATTGTCAGGGTCTGAATGGACTCATTTGTGAGCCATGCATGAAGCTCAATGGAGGCTAGCCTTCTCTCCATCGCAGACATTCCCGCACTTACCTGCGACACTATCTCAGACAATTGCTCACGTCTCTGTGACACTATCTCAGAGATTCCCTCACATACCTGTGCCACCATTTCACTAATGCAGGAGTTGGACTCATCCATCCTCTGCCCTATTGTAGAGTGTGCATGGCACCTGTTCCAGTACCTTGCAAACATGCTGCTGCCCCTTGATCGTTCTCCTTTTAAAGGATGGCCCCCAGGGTTCAGCATCTGCGTCCAGCTGTGCAGAACCTGGAGAGGAGTGCGCCCACCGATGCGGACTCTCCACAGCTGCCTCTGCCACCAGTGTCTGCTCGTGCTCACTTGTGTGTGGTGACTAACCAGGTGCCAACCCAACTAACTGACTACTAGGACCCACCTAGGTGTGAGTATCTGCGCTGGTGGATGGCTCGCTAAGATGTAACATTACGCCCTCAGAGGCCAGAAACTCCTCTGAGGAATTGCCCACTCCCGTTACTGCGGTTGTTGAACGGCCTGGAAGAGAACAGAAGGCAATATTAAGCATCATCACAGATATGTCTTGGTGTGATGAGCATACTGAGGTGTTCAACGTACCAATCATTGTTAACATCAATTCATGTGCGTGATGAATGTTACAGTTGTGTCACCAGATGTTTGTGGGGTGCCAGACTCGGCGTCCCTGACGGACAGGCACTCGAGGGTACAGCTGATCTCCAGGGCCTCCTCCTCCGCCTCTGTGCGGACCACTATTTGTTGTGGCCCCCCCCTCCAGTCCTCGCCCTCTCGCATGCATTTTGCACTCTCTTCTCCTAGAAGGGGAGAAAGTACAGATGTGTGAGGGAGTGAGGGTGAAGTGGTCAGTCGATGAATGCATTGGTTTGGGTGAGGCTGACCATGAAAGAGGTGCATCAGACGGTGAGTATCAGACAGAGATATCTCATTGGATGAGGATTGGGGTGAGTGGTAGTGGTGGGGTGACTAATGGGGAGGTGAGGAAGTGCAGGTAAGTTGAGGATGAGCCTTAAGTGGGTGTGAGGAGTGATGTGATGGAGTAGTCTCGGCAGTGCAGAATGAGTTGGGTGGGGAATGCACCACGGAATGTAGGAGAATCAGTAAGTGTACTCAATTTTGCTGACCTGGTTAGGTCATTGAAGCACTTATTGATGCCTAGTTCCTAGTTTAAACCACTCCCATAGCTTGGAGAGCAAAAAAATGTATTGCTCACCAACCAATGACCAACCTCCTGTCCTGTGCTGTCACCGGGTCTGGGTGTTATTTACTTAACCCCAAAGGACGCTACTGGACAATCTCACGCTGTTTAAATCTTAGTTTAATTCTAGTTTTTTATCTTAGATCCTTACCTCAATACTTATCTGAGTTCCCTCAGGTTCTGCGCTCCTTCTAGTCTCAGCCCTCTGCTGCCGCTGTGAATTATATCCCTGCTCCGCTCTCGCTCAGCTCCTGCTCCTCCTAGTGTAATACACTTAGATTTTCAAAAGGCCTTTGATACCATTTAGTAGACTCATGGTCACGTTGCCGGGATTTCTTTTCCTGCTCTCACTGATTCCCTTCCCAGTTCTGTTGATCCACAGTTACAGTCTGATTTCATCCCATCCGTATATTTAGATTCTAATTACTTCCTCTATATTAGTCACTTCAATTTCCTTCTGCAGGTGCAGCCTTGATCTAAATGTATTTACAAACTACCCACTGCCTCAAACTATCTTTCACGTAACTTCAATTAAACATGGCGGTGGCTGGCAAGAGTGGGATTTGGGTCAGGGGGTGCAGGTCAGATGTTGTAGGTGAGAGGGTGTAGGTCAGAGATGGTGCAGGTTGGGGAGGGTGATGGTTGTGAGTGGGCAGTTTGGGGAGTGGGGGAGGTTAGGACAGAGGATGTTGGGAGGGTGGACATTGGGAGAGGGTCAGGGAGGGGGCGAGTTGGGAGGCGGAGGTTTGGAGGTGGTGTTTGGGGAGGGGGCAGGTAAGAGAGAGATCTGAGGTTTATTCCCTCAGTTATCTCGTGTCTGTGGTTTGTTCCCTGGGCTCTGGCCCAGACCCAGGCACTGAGCCCACGCCCAGGATCAAGCACAGGGCCAGGAACCGAACCCAGGCCCAGAATTCAGCCTAATCTCACGCAACAAGCCCTGTAGAGGCTGAGAGGGAATGACCCACAGACACCAGGATAACTGAGGGAATGACCCACAGAAACCGGAATAACTGAAGGAATGACTCACAGACACCGGGATAACTGAGGGAATGACCCACAGACACCAGGATAACTGAGGGAATGACCCACAGAAACCGGAATAACTGAAGGAATGACTCACAGACACCGGGATAACTGAGGGAATGACTCACAGACACCAGGATAACTGAGGGAATGACCCACAGAAACCGGGATAACTGAGGGAATGACTCACAGACACCGGGATAACTGCGGGAATGACTCACAGATACCGGGATAATTGAGGGAATGACCCACAGACACCAGGATAACTGAGGGAATGACCCACAGAAACCGGGATAACTGAGGGAATGACGCGCAGAAACCGGGATAACTGAGGGAATGACCCACAGAAACCGGAATATCTGAGGGAATGACTCACAGACACCGGGATAACTGAGGGAATGACTCACAGACACCAGGATAACTGCGGGAATGACTCACAGAAACCGGGATAACTGAGGGAATGATTCACAGACACCGGGATAACTGAGGGAATGACCCACAGAAACCGGGATAACTGAGGGAATGACCCACAGAAACCGGGATAACTGAGGGAAGGATCCACAGACACTGGGATAACTGAGGGAATGACCCACAGAAATGGGGATAACTGAGGGAATGATCCACAGACACCGGGATAACTGAGGGAATGATCTACAGACACTGGGATCACTGAGGGAATGACCCACAGAAACCGGGATAACTGAGGGAATGATCCACAGAAACCGGGATAACTGAGGGAATGATTCACAGACACTGGGATAACTGAGGGAATGACCCACAGACACCGGGATAACTGAGAGAATGACTCACAGACATCGGGATAACTGAGGGAATGACCCACAGACACCAGGATAACTGAGGGAATGACTCACAGAAACCGGGATAACTGAGGGTCTGACCACAGACACTGGGATAACTGAGGGAATGATTCACAGAAACCGGGATAACTCAGGGAATGACCCACATAAACCGGGATAACTGAGGGAATGACCCACAGACACTGGGATAACTGAGCGAATGGTCCACAGACACCGGGATAACTGAGGGAATGACTCAGAGACACCGGGATAACTGGGGGAATGATCCACAGACACCGGGATAACTGAGGGAATGGTCCACAGACACCGGGATAACTGAGGGAATGACTCACAGACACCGGGATAACTGAGGGAATGACCCACAGAAACCGGGATAACTGAGGGAATGACTCACAGACACCGGGATAACTGAGGGAATGATTCACAGACACTGGGATAACTGAGGGAATGATCAACAGAAACCGGGATAACTGAGGGAATGACCACAGACACCGGGATAAATGAGGGAATGATCCACAGATACTGGGATAACTGAGGGAATGATTCACAGAAACCGGGATAACTGAGGGAATGACTCACAGACACTGGGATAACTGAGGGAATGATCCACAGAAACCTGGATAACTGAGGGAATGACTCACAGACACCGGGATAACTGAAGGAATGACCCACAGAAATCGGGATAACGGAGGGAATGATCCACAGACACAGGGATAACTGAGGGAATGACCCACAGAAACCGGGATAACTGAGGGAATGACCCACAGACACCGGGATAACTGAGGGAATGACTCACAGACACTGGGATAACTGAGGGAATGACTCACACACACTGGGATAAATGAGGGAATGATTCAGACACTGGGATAACTGAGGGAATGATTCAGACACTGGGATAACTGAGGGAATGATCCACAGACACCGGGATAACTGAGGGAATGACTCAGAGAAACCGGGATAACTGAGGGAATGACTCACAGACACCGGGATAACTGACGTAATGACACACACACACTGGGATAAATGAGGGAATGATTCGGACACTGGGATAACTGAGGGAATGACTCACAGACATCGGGATAACTGAGGGAATGACCCACAGAAACCGGGATAACTGAGGGAATGACTCACACACACTGGGATAAATGAGGGAATGACGGAAAGACACCGGGATAACTGAGGGAATGATCCACAGACACCGGGATAACTGAGGGAATGACTCGCAGACACCGGGATAACTGAGGGAATGACCCACAGAAACCGGGATAACTGAGGGAATGACCCACAGACACCGGGATAACTGAGGGAATGATCCACAGAAACCGGGATAACTGAGGGATTGACTCACAGACACCGGGATAACTGAGGTAATGGCTCACAGAAATCGGGATAACTGAGGGAACGACCACAGACACCGGGATAACTGAGGGAATGACTGACAGACACCGGGATAACTGAGGGAATGACTCACAGACACCGGGATAACTGAGGGAATGATTCACAGACACCGGGATAACTGAGGGAATGATTCGGACACCGGGATAACTGAGGGAATGATCCACAGACACTGGGATCACTGAGGGAATGACCCACAGAAATCGGGATAACTGAGGGAATGATCCACAGAAACTGGGATAACTGAGGGAATGACTCACAGAAACCGGGATAACTGAGGGAATGACTCACAGAAACCGGGATAACTGAGGGAATGATCCACAGAAACCGGGATAACTGAGGGAATGATTCACAGACACTGGGATAACTGAGGGAATGACCCACAGATACCGGGATAACTGAGGGAATGACTCAGAGACACCGGGATAACTGAGGGACTGACCCACAGACACTGGGATAACTGAGGGAATGATTCACAGAAACCGGGATAACTGAGGGAATGACTCACAGACACTGGGATAACTGCGGGAATGACTCACAGAAACCGGGATAACTGAGGGAATGATTCACAGACACCGGGATAACTGAGGGAATGACCCACAGAAACCGGGATAACTGAGGGAATGACCCACAGAAACCGGGATAACTGAGGGAAGGATCCACAGACACTGGGATAACTGAGGGAATGATCCACAGACACTGGGATCACTGAGGGAATGACCCACAGAAACCGGGATAACTGAGGGAATGATCCACAGAAACCGGGATAACTGAGGGAATGATTCACAGACACTGGGATCACTGAGGGAATGACCCACAGAAACCGGGATAACTGAGGGAATGACTCAGAGACACCGGGATAACTGAGGGACTGACCCACAGACACTGGGATAACTGAGGGAATGATTCACAGAAACCGGGATAACTGAGGGAATGACCCACAGAAACCGGATTAACTTGGGAAATGACTCACAGACACCAGGATAACTGAGGGAATGACCCACAGAAACCGGGATAACTGAGGGAATGACTCACAGACACTGGGATAACTGCGGGAATGACTCACAGAAACCGGGATAACTGAGGGAATGATTCACAGACACCGGGATAACTGAGGGAATGACCTACAGAAACCGGGATAACTGAGGGAATGACCCACAGAAACCGGGATAACTGAGGGAAGGATCCACAGACACTGGGATAACTGAGGGAATGATCCACAGACACTGGGATCACTGAGGGAATGACCCACAGAAACCGGGATAACTGAGGGAATGATCCACAGAAACCGGGATAACTGAGGGAATGATTCACAGACACTGGGATAACTGAGGGAATGACCCACAGAAACCAGGATAACTGAGAGAATGACTCACAGACATCGGGATAACTGAGGGAATGACCCACAGACACCGGGATAACTGAGGGAATGACTCACAGAAACCGGGATAACTGAGGGACTGACCACAGACACTGGGATAACTGAGGGAATGATTCACAGAAACCGGGATAACTGAGGGAATGACCCACAGAAACCGGGATAACTGAGGGAATGACCCACAGACACTGGGATAACTGAGGGAATGGTCCACAGACACCGGGATAACTGAGGGAATGACTCAGAGACACCGGGATAACTGAGGGAATGATCCACAGACACCGGGATAACTGAGGGAATGGTCCACAGACACGGGGATAACTGAGGGAATGACTCACAGACACCGGGATAACTGAGGGAATGACCCACAGAAACCGGGATAACTGAGGGAATGACTCACAGACACCGGGATAACTGAGGGAATGATTCACAGACACTGGGATAACTGAGGGAATGATCAACAGAAACCGGGATAACTGAGGGAATGACCACAGACACCGGGATAACTGAGGGAATGATCCACAGATACTGGGATAACTGAGGGAATGATTCACAGAAACCGGGATAACTGAGGGAATGACTCACAGACACTGGGATAACTGAGGGAATGATCCACAGAAACCGGGATAACTGAGGGAATGACTCACAGACACCGGGATAACTGAAGGAATGACCCACAGAAATCGGGATAACGGAGGGAATGATCCACAGACACAGGGATAACTGAGGGAATGACCCACAGAAACCGGGATAACTGAGGGAATGACCCACAGACACTGGGATAACTGAGGGAATGACTCACAGACACTGGGATAACTGAGGGAATGACTCACACACACTGGGATAAATGAGGGAATGATTCAGACACTGGGATAACTGAGGGAATGATTCAGACACTGGGATAACTGAGGGAATGATCCACAGACACCGGGATAACTGAGGGAATGACTCAGAGAAACCGGGATAACTGAGGGAATGACTCACAGACACCGGGATAACTGACGTAATGACTCACACACACTGGGATAAATGAGGGAATGATTCGGACACTGGGATAACTGAGGGAATGACTCACAGACATCGGGATAACTGAGGGAATGACCCACAGAAACCGGGATAACTGAGGTAATGACTCACAGACACCGGGAAAACTGACGGAATGACTCACACACACTGGGATAAATGAGGGAATGACGGAAAGACACCGGGATAACTGAGGGAATGATCCACAGACACCGGGATAACTGAGGGAATGACTCGCAGACACCGGGATAACTGAGGGAATGACCCACAGAAACCGGGATAACTGAGGGAATGACCCACAGACACCGGGATAACTGAGGGAATGATCCACAGAAACCGGGATAACTGAGGGATTGACTCACAGACACCGGGATAACTGAGGTAATGGCTCACAGAAATCGGGATAACTGAGGGAACGACCACAGACACCGGGATAACTGAGGGAATGACTGACAGACACCGGGATAACTGAGGGAATGACTCACAGACACCGGGATAACTGAGGGAATGATTCACAGACACCGGGATAACTGAGGGAATGATTCGGACACCGGGATAACTGAGGGAATGATCCACAGACACTGGGATCACTGAGGGAATGACCCACAGAAATCGGGATAACTGAGGTAATGATCCACAGAAACCGGGATAACTGAGGAAATGACTCACAGAAACCGGGATAACTGAGGGAATGACTCACAGAAACCGGGATAACTGAGGGAATGATCCACAGAAACCGGGATAACTGAGGGAATGATTCACAGACACTGGGATAACTGAGGGAATGACCCACAGATACCGGGATAACTGAGGGAATGACTCAGAGACACCGGGATAACTGAGGGACTGACCCACAGACACTGGGATAACTGAGGGAATGATTCACAGAAACCGGGATAACTGAGGGAATGACCCACAGAAACCGGGATAACTTGGGGAATGACTCACAGACACCAGGATAACTGAGGGAATGACCCACAGAAACCGGGATAACTGAGGGAATGACTCACAGACACTGGGATAACTGCGGGAATGACTCACAGAAACCGGGATAACTGAGGGAATGATTCACAGACACCGGGATAACTGAGGGAATGACCCACAGAAACCGGGATAACTCAGGGAATGACCCACAGAAACCGGGATAACTGAGGGAAGGATCCACAGACACTGGGATAACTGAGGGAATGATCCACAGACACTGGGATCACTGAGGGAATGACCCACAGAAACCGGGATAACTGAGGGAATGATCCACAGAAACCGGGATAACTGAGGGAATGATTCACAGACACTGGGATAACTGAGGGAATGACCCACAGAAACCAGGATAACTGAGAGAATGACTCACAGACATCGGGATAACTGAGGGAATGACCCACAGACACCGGGATAACTGAGGGAATGACTCACAGAAACCGGGATAACTGAGGGACTGACCACAGACACTGGGATAACTGAGGGAATGATTCACAGAAACCGGGATAACTGAGGGAATGACCCACAGAAACCGGGATAACTGAGGGAATGACCCACAGACACTGGGATAACTGAGGGAATGGTCCACAGACACCGGGATAACTGAGGGAATGACTCAGAGACACCAGGATAACTGAGGGAATGATCCACAGACACCGGGATAACTGAGGGAATGGTCCACAGACACGGGGATAACTGAGGGAATGACTCACAGACACCGGGATAACTGAGGGAATGACTCACAGACACCGGGATAACTGAGGGAATGATTCACAGACACTGGGATAACTGAGGGAATGATCAACAGAAACCGGGATAACTGAGGGAATGACCACAGACACCGGGATAACTGAGGGAATGATCCACAGATACTGGGATAACTGAGGGAATGATTCACAGAAACCGGGATAACTGAGGGAATGACTCACAGACACTGGGATAACTGAGGGAATGATCCACAGAAACCGGGATAACTGAGGGAATGACTCACAGACACCGGGATAACTGAAGGAATGACCCACAGAAATCGGGATAACGGAGGGAATGATCCACAGACACAGGGATAACTGAGGGAATGACCCACAGACACCGGGATAACTGAGGGAATGACTCACAGACACTGGGATAACTGAGGGAATGACTCACACACACTGGGATAAATGAGGGAATGATTCGGACACTGGGATAACTGAGGGAATGATTCAGACACTGGGATAACTGAGGGAATGATCCACAGACACCGGGATAACTGAGGGAATGACTCAGAGAAACCGGGATAACTGAGGGAATGACTCACAGACACCGGGATAACTGACGTAATGACTCACACACACTGGGATAAATGAGGGAATGATTCGGACACTGGGATAACTGAGGGAATGACTCACAGACATCGGGATAACTGAGGGAATGACCCACAGAAACCGGGATAACTGAGGGAATGACTCACAGACACCGGGATAACTGAGGGAATGACTCACAGAAACCGGGATAACTGAGGGAATGACGGAAAGACACCGGGATAACTGAGGGAATGATCCACAGACACCGGGATAACTGAGGGAATGACTCGCAGACACCGGGATAACTGAGGGAATGACCCACAGAAACCGGGATAACTGAGGGAATGACCCACAGACACCGGGATAACTGAGGGAATGATCCACAGAAACCGGGATAACTGAGGGATTGACTCACAGACACCGGGATAACTGAGGTAATGGCTCACAGAAATCGGGATAACTGAGGGAACGACCACAGACACCGGGATAACTGAGGGAATGACCAACAGAAACCGGGATAACTGAGGGAATGACTGACAGACACTGGGATAACTGAGGGAATGACTCACAGACACCGGGATAACTGAGGGAATGATTCACAGACACCGGGATAACTGAGGGAATGATTCGGACACCGGGATAACTGAGGGAATGATCCACAGACACTGGGATCACTGAGGGAATGGCCCACAGAAATCGGGATAACTGAGGGAATGATCCACAGAAACCGGGATAACTGAGGGAATGACTCACAGAAACCGGGATAACTGAGGGAATGACTCACAGAAACCGGGATAACTGAGGGAATGATCCACAGAAACCGGGATAACTGAGGGAATGATTCACAGACACTGGGATAACTGAGGGAATGATCCACAGACACCGGGATAACTGAGGGAATAGTCCACAGACGCCGGGATAACTGAGGGAATGACTCAAAGACACCGGGATAACTGAGGGAATGACCCACAGAAACCGGGATAACGGAGGGAATGACTCACAGACACCGGGATGACTGAGGGAATGATTCACAGACACTGGGATAACTGAGGGAATGATCAACAGAAACCGGGATAACTGAGGGAATGACCACAGACACCGGGATAACTGAGGGAATGATCCACAGACACTGGGATAACTGAGGGAATGATTCACAGAAACCGGGATAACTGAGGGAATGATCCACAGACACCGGGATAACTGAGGGAATGACTCACAGACACTGGGATAACTGAGGGAATGATCCACAGAAACCGGGATAACAGAGGGAATGATCACAGAAACCGGGATAACTGAGGGAATGATCCAGAGACACCGGGATAACTGAGGGAATGATCCACAGAAACCGGGATAACTGAGGGAATGATCCACAGAAACCGGGATAACTGAGGGAATGATCCACATAAACCAGGATAACTGAGGGAATGATCCACAGAACCCGGGATAACTGAGGGAATGATTCACAGAAACCGGGATAACTGAGGGAATGATCCACAGACACCGGGATAACTGAGGGAATGACTCACAGACACTGGGATAACTGAGGGAATGATCCACAGAAACCGGGATAACTGAGGGAATGATCACAGAAACCGGGATAACTGAGGGAATGATCCACAGACACCGGGATAACTGAGGGAATGATCCACAGAAACCGGGATAACTGAGGGAATGATCCAAAGAAACCGGGATAACTGAGGGAATGATCCACATAAACCAGGATAACTGAGGGAATGACCCACAGAAATCGGGATAACTGAGGGAATGATCCACAGACGCAGGGATAACTGAGGGAATGACCCACAGAAACCGGGACAACTGAGGGAATGACCCACAGACACCGGGATAACTGAGGGAATGATCCACAGACACCGGGATAACTGAGGGAATGACTCACAGACACTGGGATAACTGAGGGAATGACTCACAGACACCGGGATAACTGAGGGAATGATCAACAGAAACCGGGATAACTGAGGGAATGACTCACAGACACCGGGATAACTGAAGGAATGACCCACAAAAATCGGGATAACTGAGGGAATGATCCACAGTCACAGGGATAACTGAGGGAATGACCCACAGAAACCGGGATAACTGAGGGAATGACCCACAGACACCGGGAAAACTGAGGGAATGATCCACAGACACCGGGATAACTTAGGGAATGACTCACAGACACTGGGATAACTGAGGGAATGACTCACAGACACCAGGATAACTGAGGGAATGACCCACAGAAACCGGGATACCTGAGGGAATGATCCACAGACACCGGGATAACTGATGGAATGATTCACAGACACCAGGATAACTGAGGGAATGACCCACAGAAACCGGGATAACTGAGGGAATGATTCAGACACTGGGATAACTGAGGGAATGATCCACAGACACCGGGATAACTGAGGGAATGACTCAGAGAAACCGGGATAACTGAGGGAATGACTCTCAGACACCGGGATAACTGACGGAATGACTCACGCACACTGGGATAAATGAGGGAATGATTCGGACACGGGGATAACTGAGGGAATGACTCACAGACATCGGGATAACTGAGGGAATGACCCACAGAAACCGGGATAACTGAGGGAATGACTCACAGACACCGGGATAACTGAGGGAATGACTCACAGAAACCGGGATAACTGAGGGAATGACGGACAGACACCGGGATAACTGAGGGAATGATCCACAGACACCGGGATAACTGAGGGAATGACACACAGACACCGGGATAACTGAGGGAATGACCCACAGAAACCGGGATAACTGAGGGATTGACTCACAGACACCGGGATAACTGAGGTAATGGCTCACAGAAACTGGGATAACTGAGGGAACGACCACAGACACCGGGATAACTGAGGGAATGACCAACAGAAACCGGGATAACTGAGGGAATGATCCACAGACACCGGGATAACTGAGGGAATGACTCACAGATACCGGGATAACTGAGGGAATGATTCAGACACCGGGATAACTGAGGGAATGACTCACAGACACCGGGATAACCGAGGGAATGACCCACAGAAACCGGGATAACTGAGGGAATGACTCACAGACACTGGGATAACTGGGGGAATGACTCACAATCACCGGGATAACTGAGGGAATGATTCACAGACACCGGGATAACTGAGGGAATGATTCACAGACACCGGGATAACTGAGGGAATGATTCAGACACTGGGATAACTGAGGGAATGATCCACAGACACCGGGATAACTGAGGGAATGACTCAGAGAAACCGGGATAACTGAGGGAATGACTCACAGACACCGGGATAACTGACGGAATGACTCACACACACTGGGATCAATGAGGGAATGACTCACAGAAACCGGGATAACTGAGGGAATGACGGACAGGCACCGGGATAACTGAGGGAATGACCCACAGAAACCGGGATAACTGAGGGAATGACCCACAGACACCGGGATAACTGAGGGAATGATCCACAGACACAGGGATAACTGAGGGAATGACTCACAGACACCGGGATAACTGAGGGAATGACCCACAGAAACCGGGATAACTGAGGGAATGACTCACAGACACCGGCATAACTGAGGTAATGGCTCACAGAAACCGGGATAACTGAGGGAATGACTGACAGACACCGGGATAACTGAGGGAACAACCCACAGACACCGGGATAACTGAGGGAATGACCCACAGAAACCGGGATAACTGAGGGAATGACTGACAGACACTGGGATGACTGAGGGAATGACTCACAGACACCGGGATAACTGAGGGAATGATTCACAGACGCCGGGATAACTGAGGGAATGATTCGGACACCGGGATAACTGAGGGAATGATCCACAGACACCGGGATGACTGAGGGAATGACTCAGAGAAACCGGGATAACTGAGGGAATGACTCACAGACACCGGGATAACTGAGGGAATGACTCACAGAGTCCGGGATAACTGAGGGAATGAATGACAGACACCGGGATAACTGAGGGAACGACCCACAGACACCGGGATAACTGAGGGAATGACCCACAGAAACCGGGATAACTGAGGGAATGACTGACAGACACCGGGATAACTGAGGGAATGACTCACAGAAACCGTGATAACTGAGGGAATGACTGACAGACACCAGGATAACTGAGGGAATGATTCGGACACCGGGATAACTGAGGGAATGACCCACAGACACCGGCATAACTGAGGGAATGACCCACGGACACCGGGATAACTGAGGGAATGTCTCACAGACACCGGGATAACTGAGGGAATAAACCAAAGATGCTGATAGTAGAGAACCTACTGGATTTGAAATGTCACTTGTGAAAGTGGCCTCATGTGAAGCAGCCAGGTTGCCTGATGTCAGTGTTAAGAATACTGGGGGAAATGTGCCAAACAGAGCCTGTCTCTCGTCCCATCCCCAAAGAAAGACATGGATCGCTCAGAGGAGACAAGCTCGCCACAATACAGTATGTGCACAGTGAGCCAGGACCAGAGTGAGAAATAACCAAAAACCGGGTCAGATTATGAACAGGAGTCTAACCACCATATAGCAGTATGGATCCGGATATCTGGACTGGGAGATCGAGTGGAAAATTGCCCAGGTATGTCCTGTCCACAAAAACCAGGACAAATCCAATCCGGCCAATTACCGCCCCATCAGACCACTCTCAATCATCAGCAAAGTGATGGAAGGTGTCGTCGACAGTGCTATCAAGTGGCTCTTACTCACCAATAACCTGATCACCGATGCTCAGTTTGTGTTCCGCCAGGACCACTCGGCTCCAGACCCCATTACTGCCTTGGTCCAAACATGGACAAAAGAGCTGAATTCCACAGGTGAGGTGAGAGTGACTGCCCTTGGCATCAAGGCAGCATTTGACAAAGTGTGGCATCAAGGAGTGGGGATGTTTACTGATGATTGCGTGGTGTTCAGCTCCATTCGCCATTCCTCATATAATGAAGCAGTCCGTGCCTGCATGCAGCAAGACTTGGACAACATCCAGGCTTGGGCTCATAAGTGGCAAGTAACATTCGTGCCAGACAAGTGCCAGGCAAGAGAGAGTCTAACCACCTCCTTGACACTCAATGGCATTACCATCGCAGAATCCCCCACCATCAACATCCTGGGGGTCACCATTGTCCAGAAACTTAACTGGACCAGCCATATAAATACTGTGGCAACAAGAGCAGGTCAGAGGCTGGATATTCTGTGGCAAGTGACTCACCTCCTGACTCCCCAAAGCCTTTCCACCATCTACAAGACACAAGTCAGGAGTGTGATGGAATACTCTCCACTTGCCTGGATGAGTGCAGCTCCAACAACACTCAAGAAGCTCGACACCATCCAGGACAAAGCAGCCCGCTTGATTGGCACCCCATCCACTACCCTAAACATTCACTCCCTCCACCACTGGCGCACCATGGCTACAATGTGTACCATCTTCAGGATGCACTGCAGCAACTTGCCAAGGCTTCTTCGACAGCACCTGCGACCTCTACCACCCAGACGGACAAGGGCAGCAGGCATATGGGAACAACACCACCTGCATGTTCCCCTCCAAGTCACAAACCATCCTAACTTGGAAATATATCAGCCATTCCTTCATCGTCGCTGGATCAAAATCCTGGAACTCCCTACCTAACAGCACTGTGGGAGAACCTTCACCACACAGACTGCAGCGGTTCAAGAAGGCAGCTCACCACCACCTTCTCAAGGGCAATTAGGGATGGGCAATAAAAGGTGGCCTTGGCAGAGATGCCCACCTCCCATGAATGAATAAAAAAATGAATGAATAAAAAAGAAAGACCCCCAGGATCTGAGCAGTGTGTAAATACATCATAGATCCCCATAGTCTGAGCAGTGTGTAAATGCCCCAGATCGACAGGTCTGAGCAGTGTGTCAATGCCCCATCAACCAAAAGGGTCTGAGCAGTGTACAAATGCCCCAACCCCACAGTGTACAAGCAGTGTGTAAATGCCCCATAAACCCCCAGTGTCCGAGCAGTGTGTAATTGCCCCAAACCACCATGATTTGAGCAGTGTGTAAATGCGGCATAGGTCGTCTGGTGTTTGAGCAGTGTGTAAATGCGGCATAGGTCGTCTGGTGTTTGAGCAGTGTGGAAATGCCCCACAGAACCCCGGGGTCTCAGCGGTGTACAAGTGGCCGATAGAGAGAAAGCACGAGAATCCTGCCAGCAGCCCGGGAATCCCCCCCAGTGACCCGGGAATCCCCCAGTGACCCAGGAATCCCCCAGTGACCCAGGAATCCCCCCCAGTGACCCAGGAATCCCCCCCAGTGACCCGGGAATCCCCCAGTGACCCGGGAATCCCCCCCAGTGACCCGGGAATCCCCCAGTGACCCGGGAATACCGCTCAGTGACCCAGGAATACCACCCCCCACCCCCCAACCCCGGGTATAAAGGAGCAGTGGAGAGAGAGAAGAAAATAATCAAGGAGTGACGTCACAGGATGGGTGATTGGTTGGTGAGTATTAGTGTTTTCTTGCTCTCTAAGTTAGGGCAGTGGTTTAAACTAAGAGCTGGATGGGACAGGGTATATGCACAGCCCAATATAGGATGGGACAGGGTATATACACAGCCCAATATAGGATGGGACAGGGTATGTACACAGCCCAATACAGGATGGGACAGGGTAAATACACAGCCCAATCTAGGATGGGACAGGGTATATACACAGCCCAGTACAGGATGGGACAGGGTATATACACAGCCCAATCTAGGATGGGACAAAGGTTTGGAAAGACAGAGAGTGAACCTCTAACAGAGAGAGGACTTTCAACAGGGAATTTGGTGAGTGTGGGAATTCAGTGCAGAGGGTGAAGGAGGTGCTCAGTGATTTAAACCAAGGGACTAGAGAGTAAGACTGAGCGGAGCAGAAAGGGATCAGAACAAGGCGAGGAGGAGCATCGAGGGTGAGTCAATACGTATTTAGTTTATTGGTTAGTGTTTATAGTGATTATTGGGGATAAAAGGAGTGGGAACAGAGAGAAGGACAGGGATATAAAGGAGGGGGAGGGGGAGGGGGGAGGGAGGGGGACGGGCGGCAGGGGGGAGGGAAGGGGGCAGGGGAGGGGGGGCAGGGGAGGGGGAGGGGGAGGGAGGGGGGGAGGGGGAGGGAGGGGGGGGAGGGGGGGGAGGGGGAGGATATAAATCTGAGACCAAATCAAACTCAGGCAGAAGTTTGAAAGTGTGACATCAGAGGACAGCAGGTTGGTGACTGGTTGGTCATGAAAACATTGTTTTGTTCCATACACTAGGGCAGTGGTTTAAACTAGGAACCTATAACTTTATTAAATTAATAACTAAAACTAGATAAATTAATTAGTTTAAAAAATAACTAAAAATTATTGATTACATAAAAACTTCAAGTGAATACATAAAACAAGGTTAGATTGGGAAGGCAGGGCAGGTGGTGCTGTAACTGCAGCGTGTGGGAGTTTGTGGAGAGCAGCGTGATCCCAGGGAACCACATCTGCAGTAAGTGTCTGCAGCTCGAGGAACTTCGGCTCAGAGCTGTTGAGCTGGAGTCCGAGGTGCAGTCATTACGATGCATCAGGGAGGGGGAGAGTTACCTGGACACTTTGATCCAGGAGGCAGTCACACCCCTAAGGTTAGGGAGTGGTTTAGATTTGGTCAGTGGTCAGGCAGGTAAGGGGGCCCAGAAGGAGCCTCAGACTTTGACCTTGTCCAACAGGTACGAGGTACTTGCTTCCTGTCTGGATGAGAACAAAGATTGCAGGGAGGATGGACAAACTGACCACGGCACCGTGATACAGGAGGCCATTCAAGTGGGGGGAGTAAAAAGGAATGTGGTAGTGGTAGGGGATAGTACGGTTAGGGGATAGACACTGTTCTCCGCAGCCACGACTGGGAGTCCTGAAGGCTGTGTTGCCTGCCCGATGCCAGGGTTAAGGACATCTCCTCACGGCTAGAAAAGAACTTGAAGCAGGAGGAGGAGGATCCAGTTGTCATGGTCCATGAAGGAACCAACAACATAGGTAGAACTAGGAATGAGGTTTGCTGAGGGAGTTTAAGGAGCTTGGGTCCAAATTAATAAGCAGAACCTCAAAGGTAATAATCTCTGGATTACTACCTGAGCCACGTGTAAATTGGCATTGGGTAAACAAATTAGATGGATGAATGCTTGGCTGAAAGAGTGGTGTGGGAAGCAATGGTTTCAATTCATGGGGCACTGGCACCAGTACTGGGGAAAGAGGGAGCTGTTCCACTGGGACAGGCTCCACTTAAACCGGGCTGGGACCAGTGTCCTGGTGAATCGAATAGGGCGGTAGATAGGGCTTCAAACTAATAAGCTCGGGGTGGGGGGAGGGTTCAGGTAAGGGTAAATTTATCAGTCTAAAGAGAAAAGTCAAGGCTGTAGAGCAGAGTAGAGATTTGGGTAAAAACAAGTAGAGTGTGTCAGGAAGGGACAGAAAGTTTAACAAAGGTAATAGGGCATTAGTGACTAAGGTCACATCACGGAAAAATAGAGATAAATAGAGATAAATGGGTTTGATCTAGTAGTCATTACTGAGTCGTGGTTGGAGGGTGACCAAGGTTGGGAACTAAATATTCCAGGGTACTTGACTTTTACAAAAGATAGGCGAAATGGAAAAGGGAGGGGGAGGGTGGGATGGGGTGAGGGGGGCGGGGTAGGGTGGGGGGTAGCCCCAATAATAAAGGATGAGATAAGGACAATAGTGGGAAAGGATGTTGGCTCGGAAAATCAGGATGTAGAATCTGGGTGGCGCTAAGAAATAAGAAGTGGCAGAAAACACTGGTGAGAGTAGTTAATGGGCCTCCTAACAGTAGTTATAGTGTTGGACAGGGTATAAATCAGGAAATTAGAGGAGCATGTAACAAGGGTAATCCAATCATCATGGGGGACTTTGATCTTCACATAGACTGGGCAAATCAAAGTGGCAAAAGTAGTTTGGAGAACGTGTTCATGGAATGCATTCGAGTCAGTTTTCTAGAACAACATATCGAGGAACCAACCAGGGAACAGGCTATTTCAGATCTAGTATTGTGTAATGAGACAGGGTTAATTAGTAATCTTATAGTAAAGGATCCTCCAGAGTAAAGTGATCATAATATGATAGAATTTCAGATTGAGTTAGAGAGAGATGTAGTTAAATTTAAACAAAGCCAATTACGTAGATATGAGGAGCGAATTGGCTAAGGTAGATTGGGAAATTATATTAAAAGATTAAAAGATATGATGGTAGATAAGCAATGACAAGCATTTAAGAAACAATTCATAATTCTCAATGAATATACACTCCACAGGAAAAGTGGTCCAATTGTGGCTAACTAGAAAAGTTAAGGATAGCATTAGATTAAAAGAGACTTAAAGAATAGTAAGCTTGAGGATTAGGAGGGTTTTAGAAATCAGCAAAGGATGACTAAGAAATTGATAAAAAGGGAGAAAAAAGAATCTGAGAGTAAACTAGCAAAAAATATAAAAACAGATTGTAAGAGCTTCTACAAGTATGTAAAAAGGAAGAGATTAGTGAAAGTAAACATGGGTCCCTTAGAGGCAGAGACAGGAGAAATTATAATGGGGAATAAGGAAATGACAGAGATGTTAAACAAATATTTTGTATCTGTCTTCACTGTAGAAGACACACAAAAAACCAGAAATAGTGGGGAACCAAGGGGCTAATGAGGAACTTAAAGTAATTAATATTAGTAAAGAAAAAGTACTGGAGAAATTAATGGGACTAAAAGCCGACAAATCCCCTGGACCTGATGTCCTACATCCTAGGATTTTAAAAGAGGTGTCTGCAGAGATAGTGGATGCATTGGTTGTGATCTTCCAGAATTCCCTAGATTCTAGAATGGTCCCCGTGGATTGAAAGGTAGTAAATGTAACCCCGCTATTCAAGAAAGGAGGGAGAGAGAAAACAGGGAACTATAGGCTAGTTAGCCTGACATCAATAGTCGGGAAAATGCTAGAATCTATTATCAGGGCCATGGTAACAGGAAACTTAGAAAATCATAATATGATTAGGCAGAGTCAACACAGTTTTATGAAAGGAAAATCATGTTTGACAAATCTAATAGAGTTATTTGAGGGTGTAACTTGCAGGGTAGTTAAAGGGGAACCAGTGGATGGAGTATATTTGGATTTTCAAAAGGCATTCGATAAGGTGCCACATAAAAGGTTGTTACGCAAGATTAGGGCTCATGGGATTGGAGGTAACATATTAGCATGGATTGAGAATTGGTTAACAGACAGAAAACAGAGAGTAGAAATAAACGGGTAATTTTCGGGATGGCAGGCTGTAACTAGTGGGGTGCCGCAAGGATCAGTGCTTGGGCCTCAGCTGTTTACAATATATATCAATGACTTAGATGAAGGGACCGAGTGTAATGTGATCAAGTTTTCTAATGATACAAAGCTAGGTGAGAAAGTAAGCTATGAGGAGGATGCAAAGAGGCTGCAAAGCGATATAGACATGTGATTGGGCAGAAGGTGGCAAATGGAGTATAATGTGGGGAAATGTGAAATTATCCACTTTGGTAGGAAGAATAGAAAAGCAGAACATATTTTAAAAGGTGAGAGACTAGTAAATGTTGGTAGTCAGAGGGATTTGGGTGTCTTTTACACAAATCACAGAAAGTTAACATGCAGGTCCAGCAAGCAATTAGGAAGGCAAATGGTATGTTGGCCTTTATTGCGAGGGGATTGGAGTACAAGAGTAAGGAAATCTTACTGCAATTAAATAGGGCTCTGGTGAGACATCACCTGGAGTATCGTGTACAGTTTTGGTCTCCTTACCTAAGGAAAGATAGACTTGCCTTAGAGGCGATGCAACGAGGGTTCACTAGATTGATTCCTAGGATGAGAGGGTTGTCCTTTGAGGAGACATTGAGTAGAATGGGCCTATACTCTCTGGAGTTTAGAAGAATGAGAGGGGATCTCATTGAAACGTACAAAATCCTTAGAGGGCTGGACAGGGTAGATGCTGAGAGATTGTTTCCCATGGCTGGAGAATTTAGAACTAGGGGTCATAGTCTCAGGATAAGGGGTCGGACATTTAGGACCGAGATGAGAAAATAGTTCTTCACTCAGAGAGTTGTGAATCTTTGGAATTCTCTACCCCGGAGGGCTGTGGATGCTGAGTCATTGAGTTCATTCAAGGCTGAGATCGATAGATTTTTGGACTCTAGGGGAATCAAGGGATATGGGGATCGGGCGGGAAAGTGGAGTTGAGGTCGAAGATCAGCCATGATCTGATTGAATATCGGAGTAGGCTCGAAGGGCCGTACGGCCTACTCATGCTCCCATTTCTTATGTTGTTATGTTCTTATGTTCTACTACATTACCCTTATCTACACTTTCTGTTACTTGTTCAAAGAATTCAATAAAGTTCCCTTTTGAAATCTGTGCTGACTATTCTTTATTAAATTTACGGTTTCTAAATAATTTTCTATTACATCTGAGAATCATAGAAACACACAGCACAGAAGGAGGCCATTTGGCTTATCGTTCCTGAGCCGGCTCTTTGAAAGAGCTATCCAATTAGACCCACTCCCCTGCTCATTCCCTGTAGCCCTGCAAATTTTTTCTCTTCGAGTAGCGATCAAATTTCCTTTTGAAAGTTGCTGTTGAATCTGTTTCCACCGCCCTTTCAAGCAGTGCATTCCAGATCATAACAACTCACTGAGTAAACAAGTTTCTCCTCATCTCTCCCCTGGTTCTTCTGCCAATTATTTTAAAGCTGTGTCCTCTGGTTACCGACCCTCCTTCCAGTGGAAACAGTTTCTCCCTATCTACTCTATCAAAACCCCTCAAAATTTTGAACATCTTTATTAAATCTCCTCTCACCCTTCTCTGTTCTATGGAGAACAATCCCAGATTCTCTAGTCTCTCCACATAACTGAAGTCCCTCATCCCTGGTACCATTCTAGTAAATCTCACCTGCACCCTCTCCAAGGCCTTGACATCCTTTCTTAATTGTGGTGTCCAGAATTGGGCACAATACTCCAGCTGAGGCCTAATCAGTGATTTATAAAGGTTTAGCATAACTTCTTTTACTCTATGCCTCTATTAATAAAGCTCAGGATCTCATATGCTTTTTTAACAACTTTATCAACTTGTCCTGCCACCTTCAAAGGTTTGTGTTTATCTTTGAGTGAAGATTCTGTTATTTTTCCTATTACTGACATTAAGCTAATTGGTCAATAGTTCCCTTGGCTTGTCCTATCTCCCTTTTTAAATACAGGAATAACATTGACTGTTCGTCAGTCCTCTGGCACTATTCCCTTTTCTAATGATTTTTTATATCTGATAGTGCCTCTGCTATCTCTTCCCTAACTTCTTTTAATATACATGGATGCAATCCATCTGGACCAGGAGCTTTATCCTCTCAAAGTTGGTCTTGTTTATCAATTATCTCCCCCACCCCCCTCCACCCTTTCTATCTTAAATGTCTTTATATCTTTTTTGATCTCTTCTTCTAATGTCATCTCCACCTTGTTAGTCGCCCTGGTAAATATTGAGGCAAAGTAACTATTCAATATTTCTGCCCTTTCACTGTCATTACCTGTGAGTTTATGGTGTGTATCCCTTAGTGGCCCTATCCCCATCCTGATTTTTCTTTTGTTATTGATGTGTCTGTAGAATACTTTACTATTACTTCTTATATTCTTTGATAATTTAATTTTGTAGTTTCTTTTTGCCTTCCTAATTGCTTTTTGACTTCTTTCCTAACTCCTTCATATTCCCTTTTGTCACCCTATGCTTTATTGTCTACTTAGTGAATGCCTTTTCCTTTAGTTTCAATTTTACCCTTATCTCTTTATTCATCCATGGGGTTTCATTATCGGCTAGTTTGTTCTTGTTTTTTTAGAGGAATATATTTCTCCTGAAGTTTGAAGTCCTATATTAGGAAGTAAGGAAGCTGATTGGACATCCTCCGTTTCTCCACATGAAAGAGCGAGGCTTGTGTCAACAGGCAGAGTTCAGGGTTTAAGAATAGAAAAGTCTGCTCAGGGCCTGGGCAGGAAAAGGAGAACAATAACTGTGTACGAGATTAGAAAGGTACAACTCATGTTCAGGTAATGTTCTAATAATAACGGGTGACTTCAATCAGGTCAACATAAACTGGAGAATCAGATCCAGAGAATGTGACACACTTCCTGCCTCCAAACACAGGAGTATGGGGACTCGGGGCTCCCTAGTGCAGCACGAGTGCTACAGACAGGCCCTGACCTGCACTGCTCAGGGAGATTGTGCGGCCAATCTTCACTTTCAGATCTGTCAGTTCCAAATGCCTTAGAAGTGTGTAAATCCCACCTGAAAGGTCAAATGTTAATCACACTTAAGTCTCTGGTTTGAGCTCATTTGACTCAGAGGACACCAGCAGTGGGAGAGAGAGAATTAGTCGTGCAAATCAAATTTAAAGGGGCAGTACAATTAAAGGGGAGTGTCAAAGTGGGGAGGGGTGGAACAAAAATGCAGAAATCTTTTGAACAGCCTTAAAAGACAATTCAACCCATCAGCAGCCTTGAGATGTGGCAGGTAAAGCAGGAAAGAAAGAAAGTATTTGCAATTATAGTGGGCATGATCACATCCCCAATACATTCCAAAGTACTTTACAAGCAATGGATTACTTTTCAAATGTAGTCACTTCTGTTGTATGGGTAATTGTAGGAACCAATTCAAGCACAGCAAGATCTCATAACAGCAAATAAGATTAATGGCCAGTTAATGAATTTTTTTGGTGATGTTGGTTGAAGGATTAATGTTGGCCTCAGGACTCCAGGAGACCCCTTTACTCTACTACAAATGCTGCCATGGGAACTCCTGCATCTACCTAAGAGGGCAAATGGGCTTCAGCCTAAGTTCTGATCCAAAAGACAGTGCAGCTCTCCCTCAGTACTGCCCCTCTGACAGTGCAGCATTCTCTCAGTGCTGCCCCTCTGACAGTGCAGCACTCCCGCAGTACTGCCCCTCTGACAGTGCAGCGCTCCCTCAGTACTGCCCTCCAACAGTGCAACACTCCCTCCATACTACCCCTTCCACAGTGCATCACTCCCTCAGTACTTTTTAAAAATTTGTTCATGGGATGTGGGCGTCGCTGGCGAGGCCACCATTTATTGCCCATCCCTAATTGCCCTTGAGAAGGTGGTGGTGAGCCGCCTTCTTGAACCGCTGCAGTCCGTGTGGTGAAGGTTCTCCCACAGTGCTGTTAGGAAGGGAGTTCCAGGATTTTGACCCAGTGACGATGAAGGAACGACGATATATTTCCAAGTCGGGATGGTGTGTGACTTGGAGGGGAACGTGCAGGTGGTGTTGTTCCCATGTGCCTGCTGCTCTTTCCTTCTAGGTGGTAGAGGTCGCGGGTTTGGGAGGTGCTGTCGAAGAAGCCTTGGCGAGTTGCTGTAGTGCATCCTGTGGATGGTACACACTGCAGCCACAGTGCGCCAGTGGTGAAGGTAGTGAATGTTTAGGGTGGTGGATGGGGTGCCAATCAAGCAGGTTGCTTTGTTCTGGATGGTGTCGAGCTTATTGAGTGTTGTTGGAGCTACACTCATCCAGGAAAGTGGAGAGTATTCCATCACACTCCTGACTTGTGCCTTGTAGATGGTGGAAAGGCTTTGGGGCATCAGGAGGTGAGTCACTCGCCGCAGAATACCCAGCCTCTGACCTGCTCTCGTAGCCACAGTATTTATATGGCTGGTCCAGTTAGGTTTCTGGTCAATGGTGACCCCGAGGATGTTGATGGTGGGGGATTCGGCGATGGTAATGCCGTTGAATGTCAAGGGGAGGTGGTTAGACGTTCTCTTGTTGGAGATAGTCATTGCCTGGCACTTGTCTGGCGCGAGTGTTACTTGCCACTCATGAGCCCAAGCCTGGATGTTGTCCAGGTCTTGTTGTATGTGGGCATGGAGTGTTTCATTATCTGAGGGGTTGTGAATGGAACTGAACACTGTGCAATCATCAACGAACATCCCCATTTCTGACCTTATGATGGAGGGAAGGTCATTGATGAAGCAGCTGAAGATGGTTGGGCTTAGGACACTGCCTTGAGGAACACCTGCAGCAATGTCCTGGGGCTGAGATGATTGGCCTCCAACAACCACTACCATTTTCCTTTGTGCTCGGTATGACTCCAGCCACTGGAGAGTTTTCCCCCTGATTCCCATTGACTTCAATTTTACTAGGGCTCCTTGGTGCCACACTCGGTCAAATGCTGCCTTGATGTCAAGGGCAGTCACTCTTACCTCACCTCTGGAATTGAGCTCTTTTGTCCATGTTTGGACCAAGGTTGTAATGAGGTCTGGAGCCGAGTGGTCCTGGCGGAACCCAAACTGAGTGTCGGTGAGCAGGTTATTGGTGAGTAAGTGCCGCTTGATAGCACTGTCGACGACACCTTCCATCACTTTGCTGATGATTGAGAGTAGACTGATGGGGCAGTAATTGGCCGGATTGGATTTGTCCTGCTTTTGTGGACAGGACATACCTGGGCAATTTTCCACATTGTCGGGTGGATGCCAGTGTTTTAGCTGTACTGGAACAGCTTGGCTAGAGGTGCAGCTAGTTCTGGAGCACAAGTCTTCAGCACTACAGCTGGGATGTTGTCGGGGCCCATAGCCTTTGCTGTATCCAATGCAATCAGCCGTTTCTTGATATCACGTGGAGTGAATCGAATTGGCTGAAGACTGGCTTCTGTGATGGTGGGGATATCGGGAGGAGGCCGAGATGGATCATCCACTCGGCACTTCTGGCTGAAGATGGTTGCAAACGCTTCAGCCTTGTTTTTTGCACTCATCATTGAGGATGGGGATGTTTACAGAGCCTCCTCCTCCCGTTAGTTGTTTAATTGTCCACCACCATTCACGACTGGATGTGGCAGGACTGCAGAGCTTTGATCTGATCCGTTGGTTGTGGAATTGCTTAGCTCTGTCTATAGCATATTGCTTCTGCTATTTAGCATGCATGTAGTCCTGAGTTGTAGCTTCACCAGGTTGGCACCTCATTTTTAGGTACGCCTGGTGCTGCTCCTGGCATGCTCTTCTACACTCCTCATTGAACCAGGGTTGATCCCCTGGCTTGTTGGTAATGATAGAGTGAGGAATATGCCGGGCCATGAGGTTACAGATTGTGCTGGAATACAATTCTGCTGCTGCTGATGGCCCATAGTGCCTCATGGATGCCCAGTTTTGAGCTGCTAGATCTGTTCTGAATCTATCCCATTTAGCACGATGATAGTGCCACACAACACGTTGGATGGTGTCCTCAGTGTGAAGACGGGACTTCGTCTCCACGAGGACTGTGCAGTGGTCACTCCTACCAATACTGTCATGGACAGATGCATCTGTGACAGTTAAATTGGTGAGCACGAGTTCAAGTAGGTTTTTCCCTCGTGTTGGTTCGCTCACCACCTGCTGCAGGCCCAGTCTAGCAGCTATGTCCTTCAGGACTCGGCCAGCTCGATCAGTAGTGTTGCTACCGAGCCACTCTTGGTGATGGACATTGAAGTTCCCCACCCAGAGTACATTCTGTGCCCGTGCTACCCTCAGTGCTTCCTCCAAGTGATGGAGGACTGATTCTGAGGGAGGGCGGTAGGTGGTAATCAGCAGGAGGTTTCCTGCTCTCTCAGTACTCTCTCGGTACTGCCCCTCCAGAGGTGCAGCACTCCCTCAGAACTGATCCTCTGACAGTGCAGCACTCCCTCAGTACTGCCCCTCCAACAGTGTAGCACTCCCTGAGTACTGTCCCTTCGACAGTGCAGCACTCCCTCAGTACTGCCCCTCTGACAGTGTAGCACTCCCTCATACTATCCCTCCAACAGTGCAACACTCCCTCCATACCACGCCTTCGACATTGCATCACTCCCTCAGTACTGCCCCTCCCACGGTGTAGCACTCTCTCAGTACTGCCCCTCCGACAGTGTAGCACTCCTTCAGTACTGATCCTCTGACAGTGCAGCGCTCCCTCAGTACTGCCCTCCAACAGTGTAGGACTCCCTCAGTACTGCGCTGGAATGTCTGCCTAGATAATGTCCTCAAGTCCTGGAGTGGGACCTGGACCCATGACCATCTGACACTGAAAAAGTGCTCCCAACTAAGCCAAGTTGACAAAAAAACTGAAGGGAAAGGGAGCCCTAGGTGCAGGTATGGGCCTGCAGATGTGACAGAGCTGCTCAGCACCCAGCTCCTGCTTGGTGACTACCACATGGTGCTACATGAGGTTCTTGCAAGGTGGGGGGGTTCTGTGTGCCATCCCATAGGTCAACACGTAGCCAAGTTCCATCACTGTCCGTGTCCAGTGCCAGCCCAGTGCTGTCCAATGCTGCCCAATGCTGCCCAGTGCTGCAGGTATCCTTACAGCAAGTGGCACAGCTTGGTACCTGCCCCTCTGCTGACCCAGACCCTGAGAAGGCAGATCCCCATAGTCATTGGCAGGTATTTCCCAAATTTAAAAAAAGGATGCACAGACTGGCCTCCCCCTCCTACAGAATCATAGAATCATAGAATGGTTACGGCATAGAAGGAGGCTATTCAGCCCGTCGAGTCTGTGCCAGCTCTCTCCAAGAGCAATCCAGTTATTCCGGCTCCCCTGCCCTTTCCCCTCGGTCCTGCAAATTTTTTTTTTCAAGTGCTTATCCAATTCCCTTTTGAAAGCCACAATTGAATCTGCCCCCACCATCCCCGCAACCCCCCTCCCCTCACCACCCCTCTGGTTCTTGACCCTTCTGCCAATGGGAACAGTTTCTCTCTAAATACTCTGTCTGAACCCTTCATGATTCTGAACACTTCTATCAAATCTCCTCTCAACCTTCTCTGCTCTAAGGAGAACAACCACAGTTTCTCCAGTTTATCCACGAAACTGAAATCCCTCATCCCTGGAACCAGTCCAGTTAATCTCTTCTGCACCCTCTCTAAGGCCTTCACATCCTTCCTAAAGTGCGGTGCCCAGAACTGGACACAATACTCCAGTTGTGGTCGAACCAGTGTTTTATAAAGGTTCATTATGACTTCCTTACTTTTGTACTCTATGCCTCTATTTATAAATCCCAGGATCCTGTATGCTTTTTTAGCCGCTTTCTCAACCTGCCCTGCAACCTTCAACGACCTATGCACATAAACTCCCAGGTCTCTCTGTTCTTGCACCCCCTTTAAAATTGTGCCCTCTAGTTTATATTGCCTCTCCTTATTCTTCCTACCAAAATGTATCACTTCTCACTTTTCTGCATTAAATTTCATCTGCCATGAGTCCGCCCATGCCACCAGCCTGTCTATATCCTCTTGAAGTCTATCACTATCCTCCTCACTGTTCACTACACTTCCAGGTTTTGTGTCATCTGCAAATTTTGAAATTGTGCCCTGTACACCCAAGTCCAAATCATTGATATATATCAAGAATCCATGCTGCCACTGCCCCTTTTATTCGATGGGCTTCAGCTTTGCTGACAAGCCTATTATGTGGCATTTTATCAAACGCCTTTTGGAAGTCCATATACACCACATCAATTTGGAATTGAGTCTTCCTTCCGCCCTGGAATTTTGGATCCATTGTGTTTATTGTTAGGTTCCCATAAGCCCTTGGCCCGACTCCATATTTGAGCAGTGACGGGTTTTCCAATGTGGGAAGTTTCTTGCTTCAGTGGAAAAGGAAATGAGGCGGGATTTAAACAGGTTGCTGATTCGCTATCGCCTTTTTTTGTGCAACCACCCAAAACCAGATTCAGTCTTACTTAGTTTCTCGATGTGGTCGTCAGGGTCCTGAAGCTCCTGTCCAGCAGCACCAATTGCCATTAGGAGACCGGAAAACAAGAATGTGATGTCCCTGTCCCTGTCCCTGTCTCTGTCCCATAACGGGCCAGTAAAGTTACACTATTCCTGAGCCCACATGGAGGATGCTCACACAATGCTGCAAACGGCACCGGGGCATCCACCCACTTTATGCCATTGCAATTTGGGGCAGCATCCATGACAAGGCAGAATGGCGCCTGTAGTCCTGTCCCACACATTGCTGGCAGTGGGGTAGCAGGAGTTCAGCAGTTTCAGCCCCAAAGTGGCCTAAAAACACTGAGGCATTTCCAGACACCAAGAGGAGACATCAAATATCCAGGACAGTTATCCAGGACACACTGCATCAGTGTGCTTACACGTAACTTTCAACAGGTGTCTGCAGCACACTGGGGTCCATGTCCCATGACAACATTCAGAATGTAGGAGCAGGACAAGGCCTCTCAGCCCCTCGAGCCTGTTCTGCCATTCAATCTCTTTCTCTTAATATATTTGTTTGCTATCCCTTGCAAGTTTTTTTATTCATATTCCTTTTTGCATCTTCCATTTCCTGTTAGTACGTTGATGGTCCATTTCCTGTTAGTACATTCAGGGCCCATTTCCTGTTAGTACATAGAGGGAAACTATTAAATGTTGGTGTTCAGATAGACTTGGGGTCCTCATACAAGAAACACAAGAAGTTAGTATGCAGGTACAACAAGCAATTAGGAAGGCAAATGGCATGTTGGCCTTTAATGCAAAGGGGTTGGAGTACAAGTGTAAGGAAGTCTTGTTACAGTTGTATAGGCATTGGTGAGACCACACCTGGAGTACTGAATACAGTTTTGGTCTTCTTATCTAAGGAAGGATATACCAGCCTTAGAGATGGTGCAACGAAGGTTCACCAGATTAATTCCTGGGATGAGAACGTTGACCTATGAAGAGGGGTTGAGTAGAACGGGCATATACTCTCTGGAGTTTAGAAGAATGAGAGGTGATCTCATTGAAACACAAGATTCTGAGGGGGCTTGACAGGGTAGAAGCTGAGAGGTTGTTTCCCCTGGCTGGAGAGTCTAGAGCTAGGGGCATAGTCTCAGGAAAAGGGGTTGGCCATTTAAGACTGAGATGAGGAGGAATTTCTTCACACAGAGGGTTGTGAATCTTTGAAATTCTCTACCCCAGAAGGCTTTGGATGCTCAGTCGTTGAATACATTCAAGGCTAAAATTGATAGATTTTTGGACTCTAGGGGAATAAAGGGATATGGGGATTGGGCAGGGAGGTGGAGTTGAGGTCAAAGATCAGCCATGATCTTATTGAATGGCGGAGCAGGCTGGAGGGGCTTACTCCTGCTCCTGCGTTCTTATGAAAGTGTTTGATAGGGTAGATGTAGAGAAGATGTTTCCACTTGCGGGGGAGACCAGAACTAAGGACCATAAATGTAATATAATCACTAATAAATCCAATAGGGAGTTCAGGATAAACAGGAGAGTGGTTAGAATGTGGAACTCGCTACCACAAGGAGTAGTTGAGGAGACTAGCATAGATTCATTTAAGGGGAAGCGAGATAAACACATGAGGGAGAAAGGAATAGAAGGGTATGTTGATAGGGTTAGATGAAGAAGGGTGGGAGGAGGCTCACGTGGAGCATAAACACTGGCATGGACCTACTGGGCCTAATGGCCTGCTTCCAGGCTGTACATTCTTTGTAATTCTTTGTAATACATTGAGCTAATCCATTTCGCATTAGTACACTGAGGGCCCATTTCCCATTGGTACATTGAGGGCCCATTTCCCATTGGTACATTGAGGGCCCATTTCCTATTAGTACATTGAGGGCCCATTTCCCAATTGTACATTGGGTGTCCATTTCCTGTTAGCACATTGAGGGCCCATTTCCTGTTAGTATATTGAGGGTCCATTTCCTGTTCGTATATTGATGGTGAATTTCCTGTTAGTACATTGAGGGCCCATTTCCCATTTGTACATTGGGTGTCTATTTCCTGTTAGTACATTGAGGGTCCATTTCCTGTTAGTACATAGATGGTCCATTTCCTACAAGGGTTGGAGTACAAGAGTAAGGAAGTCTTGTTACAGTTACAGGCTTTGGTGAGCCCTCACCTGGAGCACTGCGTACAGTTTTGGTCTCCTTATCCAAGGAAGGATATACTTGCCTTAGAGACGGTGCAACAAAGGTTCATTAGATTAATTCCTGGGATGAGAGGGTTATTCTATGAAGAGGGGTTGAGTAGAATGGGGCTATACTCTCTGGAGTTTAGAATAATGATAGGGGATCTCATTGAAACATAAGATTATAAGGGGGCTTCACAGGCTACATGCTGAGTGATTGTTTCCACTGGCTAGAGTCTAGAACTAGGGGGCATAGTTGCAGGATAAGGGGTCGGCCATTCAAAACTAAGATGATGAGAAATTTCTTCACGCAGAGAGTTGTGAATCTTTGAAATTCTCTACGCCAGAGGGCTGTGGATGCTGAGTCATTGAATATATTCAAGGCTGAGATCAATAGATTTTTGGGATATGGGGATCGGGTGGGAAAGTGGAGTTGAGGTCGAAGATCAGCCATGATCTGACTGAATGGCGGAGCAGGCTCGAGGGGTCATATGGACTGCTCCTGCTTCTATTTCTTATGTTCTTATGTCCGTTTCCTGTTAGTACATTGAGGGTCCATTTCCTGTCAGTATATTGAGGATGTATTTCCTGTTAGTACATTGAGGATCTATTCCTGTTAGCACATTGAGTCTCCATTTCCTGTTAGTACATTGAGTGTCCATTAGTATGTTGCGGGTTCATTATCTATTAGTATATTGAGGGTTCATTTCATACAGGGTTGGAACTAATAGCCTCGCAGGGAGGTTAACTGATGCTGTGGGGGAGCGTTATGCTAATTTGGCAGGGGTGGGGCACCAGGGTGAAGCATTAGAGAGGAGATACAAAGTGCACAGAGGACTGATAGAGAAAAACAGGATAATAATAAAGAGTAGCTTTGAAATAGGAGGGATCAGACAGGGGGGAAATGCAAGGCAGACTAAGATGGGTTTAGAGCGTATGTGTGTAAATGCATGGACCGTGGTAAATCAGGTTGATGAGCTGCCGGTACAAATAGCCACATGGGATGATGACATAGTGACAATAATGGAGACATGGCTCAAACAAGGGGAGGATTGGGCACTTAATATTCCTGGTTACAATGTATTCAGGACAGATAGGGAAGGAAGAAAAGGAGCAGGGGGAGGTGATCAGCGATACAGTTACAGCACTGGAAAAGGATGATGTAGTTGAGGGGATCAAAGACAGAATCTATTTGGTTAGAATTAAGTAACAATACAGGAGCGATTACGCTATTGGGTGTATACTTTAGGCCACCAAATAGTGGGAAGGAGATAGAGGAGCAAATTTGCAGAAAGATGCAAGAACTTTAGAGTAGTGATAATAGGGGACTTCAATTAATCTAATATAGACTGGGATAGTAACAGTGTAAAGAGCAAAGAGGGGGAGGAATTCCTGAAATGTGTACAAGAGAATTTTCTTGAACAGTGTGTTTCCAGCCCAACAAGGAAGAAAACAGTGCTGGATCTAGTTCTGGGGAATGAAGTGGGGCAAGTGGAGCATGTTTCAGTGGGAGAGCATCTGAGAAACAGTGATCACAATATTATTAGGTTTGGAATAGTTATGGAAAGGGACAAGGAACAATCAAATGTGAAAATATTCAATTGGAGGAGGGCTATTTTAAGTGAGTTGATAAGGGATCTGACCCTGATGCATTGAAGTTAAAGATTGGCAGGTAAAACAGTAAATGAGCAATGGGAGGCCTTCAAAGAGGAGATAGTTTGGGTACAAAATAGACACATTCCCATGAGGGGGAAAGAATTGGCTGGAGCTCCCTGGATGACTGAGGATATAGAGAGTAATATGAAACAGAAAAGGAGGCTTTTGATAAATGTTTGGTTCATAATTCAGTGGAGAACTAAGCTGAAAACAAAAAGGGGGGCAAAGAGAGACTATGAAAATAGTTTAGCGTGTAGCATAAAAGGGAACCTAAAAGTATTTTATAAACATATAAAAGGATAGTCAAAGGAGGGGTGGGGCCGATTAGGAACCAAAAAAGTGATCTTTTTGTGGAGGCAGAGGGCATGGCTGAGGTACTAAATTAATACTTTGCATCTGTCTTCACTAAAGAAGAGGATGCTGCCAATGCCACAGTAAAAGAGGAGGTAGTAGCAATATTAAACAGGATAAAAATAGATAAAGAGGAGGTACTTAAAAGATTGACAGTACTCAAAGTAGAAAAGTCACCCGGTCCAGATGGGATGCATCATGGGTTGTTGAGGGAAGTAAGGGTGGAAATCGCGGAGGCTCTGGCCAAAATCTTCCAATCCTCCTTAATATGGGAGCGGTGCCAGAGGACTGGAGGATTGCAAATGTTACACCCCTGTTCAAAAAAGAGGAGAGCGATAAACCTGGCAATTACAGGCCAGTCAGTCTAACGTTAGTGGTGGGGAAACTTTTAGAGACAACAATCCAGGACAAAATTAACTTGGAAAAGTATGGGCTAACGAATGAAAGTCAGCACGGATTTGATGAAGGAAAATCGTGTTTGACTAACTTGATTGATTTCTTTGATGAGGTAACAGAGGAGGTTGATGAGGGTAGTGAGGTTGATGTGTATATGGACTTTCAAAAGGCGTTTGATAAAGTACCACATAATAGATTTGTTAGCAAAATTAAAGGCCATGGGACAGTGGCAGTGTGGATACAAAATTGGCTAAGGGACAGAAAGCAGAGAGTAGTGGTGAACAGTTGTTTTTCAGACTTGAGGGAAGTATACAGTGGTGTTCCCCAGTGGTCAGTATTGGGACCACTGCTCTTTTTGATATATATTAATGACCTGGACTTGGATGTAGAGGGTATAATTTCAAAGTTTGCAGATGACATGAAACTCAGAAATGTAGTAAATAATGTGGAGGATAGTAACAGACTTCAGGAGGATATAGACAGACTGGTGAAATGGGCAGACACACAGCAAATGAAATGTAACCCAGAGAAGTGTGGAGTGATGCATTTTGGTGGGAAAAATGAGGACAGGCAACATAAACTAAATGGAACAATTTTAAAGGGGGTGCAGGAGCAGAGAGACCTGGGGGTGTATATACACAAGTCTTTGAAGGTGGCAGGACAAGTTGAGAAGGCTGGTAAAAAGGCATATGGGATCCTTGGCATTATAAATTGAGGCATTGGGTACAAAAGCAAGGAAGTTATGCTAAACCTTTATAAAACACTGGTTAGGCCGCAGCTGGAGTATTGTGTCCAATTCTGGGCACCACACTTTAGGAAAGATGTCATGGCCTTAGAGAGGGTACAGAAGAGATTTACTAGAATGGTACCAGGGATGAGGGATTTCAGTTGTGTGGAGAGACTGGAGAAACTGTGGTTGTTCCCCTTAGATCAGAGAAGGTTAAGGGGAGATTTGATATCAAAATCATGAACGGTTTTGATAGAGTAAATATGGAGAAACTGTTTCCAGTGGCAGAAGGGTCGGTAACCAGAGGACACGGATTTAAGGTAATTTGCAAAAGAGGCGACATGAGGGAAAAAATATATATATATACAGCAAGTTGTTGTGATCTGGAATGCACAGTCTGAAAGGGTGGTGGGAGCAGAATCAATAATAACTTTCAAAAGGCAATTGGATAAATATTTGCAGTGGGAAAATTTCAGGGCTATGGGGAAAGAACAGGGGATTAGGACGAATTGAAGAGCCGGCACAAGCACGATGGGCCGAATGGCCTCCTTCTGTGCTGTTTCATTTTATGATACTGTGATTGTAGTATATTGATGGCCCATTTCCTGTTAGTTCATTGAGAGTCCATTGCCCATTAGTACATAGTGGATCCATTTCCTGTTAGTACATCGAGGGTATCATAGAAGGTACAGCACAGAAGAAAACCATTCGGCCCACTGTGCCTGTGCCGGCTCTTTGAAAGAGCTTTCAAATAGTCCCATTCCCCAGCTGGTTCCCCATAGCCCTGTCAATTTTTTCTCTTCAAGTATTTGTCCATTTCACTTTTGAAAGTCACTATTGAATCTGCTTCCACCGCCCTTTCAGGCAGCCCATTCCAGGTATATTTCCTGTTAGTATATTGAAGTTCCATTTAACGAACAGTTCCGCTCCATTTGAACTGCTTCCCCAATCCATTCCCACTCCGTTCCTAAAATCGGCCGACATGTCAACATTCAAGATTAGATGAGATTAGGTAGGTGAAGGAAAAGTGGTTGAAGGGATATGGGAACAGGGCAGGTAAATGCGATTAGGACTACTTTCTTGCGTAGAGATTGATGCTCACACGGATTGGTTGCGACGAATGGACTGATTGTAACTTCTCTGTATTTTTATGTGTCCCTCTCTGCAAGCCCACACAGGTTCTGGATTGACCTGGCGCAATGCGGACCGTCTCTCCCAGAGTTCAGTTAGTAACAGAGTGACCGACTCTCCCAGAGTTCAGTTACTAACAGAGTGACCGACTCACTCAGAGATCAGTTACTAACAGAGTGACCGAATCTCCCAGAGTTCATTTAGTAACAGAATGACTGACTCTCCCAGCGTTCAGTTAGTAACAGAGTGACCGACTCACTCAGAATTCATTTAGTAACAAAGTGACCGACTCACTCAGAGTTCAGTTAGCAACAGAGTGACCGACTCACTCAGAGTTCAGTTAGCAACAGAGTGACCGACTCTCTGAGTTCAGTTGCAGAGTGACCGACTCTGACTTCAGTTAGCAAAAGACTGACTGACTCTCCCAGAGATCAGTTAGTAACTGAGTAACAGACTCTCTGAGAGTTCAGTAATTAACAGACTGTCCGACACTCTCAGAGTTCATTTAGTAACAGAGTGACCGACTCTATCAGTGTTCAGTTAGTGACAGAGTGACAGACTCTCCCAGAGATCAGTTAGTAAAGGATTGACCGATGCATTCAGTGTTCAGTTATTAACAGAGGGACTGACTCTCTAAGAGTTCAATTAGTAACTGAATGACCGACTCTCCGAGAGTTCAGAAATTCACTGAGTGACCGACACTCTCAGAGTTCAGTTAGTTGCAGAGTGACCGACTCTGACTTCAGTTAGCAATAGACTGACCGACACTCCCAGAGATCACTTAGTAACTGAGTGATGACTCTCGCGAAGTTCAGTTAGTAACTGTTACTAGCTGAACGTTGATAGAGTCGGTCACTCTGTTACTAACTGAACTCTGAGAGAGTCAGTCACTCCGTTATTTACTGAACTCTCAGAGAGTCGGCCATTCAGAGTGACAGACTCTCTCAGAGATCAGTTAGTAACGGAGTGACCGACACTCTCAGAGTTCCTTTCTTAATAGAGTGACCGACTCTCTCAGAGCTGAGTTAGTAACAGAGTGTCCGACTCACTCAGAGTTCAGTTCGTAAAAGAGTGACTGATCTCTCAGAGAGTTCAGTTGGTTGCAGAGTGACCGACTCATTCAGAGTTCAGTTAGTAACAGAGTGACCAACTCTCTGAGTTCAGTTAGTTGCAGAGTGAGGGACTCTGACTTCAGTCAGCAAAAGACTGACTGACTCTCCCAAAGATCAGTTAGTAACTGAGTGACGACTCTCGCAAACTTCATTTAGTAACTGAATGACCGACTCTCTGAGGTTTCAGTGATTAACAGAGTGACCGACACTCTCAGAGTTCATTTCGTAACAGAGTGACCGACTCTATCAGTGTTCAGTTACTAACAGAGTAACTGACACTCTCAGAGCTGAGTTAGCAACAGAGTGACCGACTCATTCAGAGTTCAGTTAGTAACGGAGTGACCGACTGTTTCAGAGTTCATTTAGTAACAGAGTGACCGACTAGTTCAGAGTTTAGTTAGTTACTGAGTGACTGTCTCTCTCTAATGGTTCAGTTAATAACAGAGTGACCGACTGTTTCATAGTTCAGTTAATAACTGAGTGACCGAGTCTCCCAGTGTTCCGTTAGTAACAGAGTGACCGACTGTTTCAGAGTTCAGTTAGTAACAGAGTGACTGATCTCTCAGAGCTGAGTTAGTAACAGAGTGACCGACTCATTCAGAGTTCAGTTAGTAACAGAGTGACCGACTCTCCGAGAATTCAGTAATTAACAGTGTGACCGACTGTTTCAGAGTTCATTTAGTAACAGAGTGACCGGCTAACTCAGAGTTTATTTAGTTACTGAATGACTGTCTCTCTCTAATGGTTCAGTTAGTAACAGAGTGACAGACTGTTTCAGAGTTCAGTTAGTAACAGAGTGACAGACTGTTTCAGAGTTCAGTTAGTAACAGAGTGACCGACTCTCCGAGAGTTCAGTTAGTAACAGAGTGACCGACTCACTCTGACTTCAGTTAGTAACAGAGTGATCGACTCACTTAGAGTTCAGTTAGTAACAGAGTGATCGACTCACTCAGAGTTCAGTTAGTTGCAGAGTGACCGACTCTGACTTCAGTTAACAAAAGACTGACTGACTCTCCCAGAGATCAGTTAGTAACTGAGTAACGGACTCTCTGAGAGTTCAGTAATTAACAGATTGTCCGACACTCTCAGAGTTCATTTAGTAACAGAGTGACCGACTCTATCAGAGTTCAGTTAGTGACAGAGTGACAGACTCTATCAGTGTTCAGTTAGTGACAGAGTGACAGACTCTCCGAGAGTTCAGTAATTAACCGAGTGACCGACACTCTCAGAGTTCAGTTAGTAACAGAGTGACCGACTCTATCAGAGTTCAGTTAGTGACAGAGTGACAGACTCTCCCAGAGATCAGTTAGTAAAGGATTGACCGATGCATTCAGTGTTCAGTTATAAACAGAGGGACTGACTCTCTAAGAGTTCAATTAGTAACTGAATGACCGACTCTCCGAGAGTTCAGAAATTCACTGAGTGACCGACACTCTCAGAGTTCCGTTAGTAACAGAGTGACCGACTCTCTGAGTTCAGTTAGTAACAGAGTGACCGACTGTCTGAGTTCAGTTAGTTGCAGAGTGACCAACTGTCTGAGTTCAGTTAGTTGCAGAGTGACCGACTCTGACTTCAGTTAGCAATAGACTGACCGACACTCCCAGAGATCACTTAGTAACTGAGTGATGACTCTCGCGAAGTTCAGTTAGTAACTGTTACTAACTGAACGTTGATAGAGTCGGTCACTCTGTTACTAACTGAACTCTGAGAGAGTCAGTCACTCCGTTATTTACTGAACTCTCAGAGAGTCGGCCATTCAGAGTGACAGACTCTCTCAGAGATCAGTTAGTAACGGAGTGACCGACACTCTCAGAGTTCCTTTCTTAATAGAGTGACCGACTCTCTCAGAGCTGTGTTAGTAACAGAGTGTCCGACTCATTCAGTGTTCAGTTAGTAACAGAGTGACCGACTCTCCGAGAGTTCAGTTAGTAACAGAGTGTCCGACTCATTCAGTGTTCAGTTAGTAACAGAGTGACCGACTCTCCGAGAGTTCAGTTAGTAACAGAGTGACCGACTCTCTCAGAGTTCAGTTAGTAACAAAGTGACCGACTGTCCGAGTTCAGTTAGTAACAGAGTGGCCGACTCTGACTTCAGTTAGCAATAGACTGACTGACTCTCCCAGAGATCAGTTAGTAACTGAGTGACGGGCTCTCGCAAAGTTCTGTTAGTAACTGAATGGCCGACTCTCTGAGAGTTCAGTTAGTAAAGGAGTGACCGACAATCTCAGAGTTCATTTAGTAACAGAATGACCAACTCTATCAGTGTTCAGTTAGTAACAGAGTAACTGACACTCTCAGAGCTGAGTTAGTAACAGAGTGACCGACTCATTCAAAGTTCAGTTAGTAACAGAGTGACTGATCTCTCAGAGCTGAGTTAGTAACAGAGTGACCGACTGTTTCAGAGTTCAGTTAGTAACAGAGTGACTGATCTCTCAGAGCTGAGTTAGTAACAGAGTGACCGACTCACTCAGAGTTCAGTTAGTAACAGAGTGGCAGACTCTCTCAGAGTTCAGTTAGTAACAGAGTGACCGACTCACTCAGAGTTCAGTTAGTAACAGAGTGACCGACTCACTCAGAGTTCAGTTAATAACAGAGTGACCGACTCACTCAGAGCTCAGTTAGTAACAGAGTGACCGACTCACTCTGACTTCAGTTAGTAACAGAGTGACCGACTCACTCAGAATTCATTTCGTAACAGAGTGACCGACTCACTCAGAGTTCAGTTAGTAACAGAGTGACCGACTCACTCAGAGTTCAGTTAGTAACAGAGTGACCGACTCTCCGAGAGTTCAGTTAGTAACAGAGTGACCGACTCACTCTGACTTCAGTTAGTAACAGAGTGACCGACTCACTCTGACTTCAGTTAGTAACAGAGTGACCGACTCACTCAGAATTCATTTCGTAACAAAGTGACCGACTCACTCAGAGTTCAGTTAGTAACAGAGTGACCGACTCTCCGAGAGTTCAGTTAGTAACAGAGTGTCCGACTCATTCAGTGTTCAGTTAGTAACAGAGTGACCGACTCTCCGAGAGTTCAGTTAGTAACAAAGTGACCGACTGTCCGAGTTCAGTTAGTAACAGAGTGGCCGACTCTGACTTCAGTTAGCAATAGACTGACTGACTCTCCCAGAGATCAGTTAGTAACTGAGTGACGGGCTCTCGCAAAGTTCTGTTAGTAACTGAATGGCCGACTCTCTGAGAGTTCAGTTAGTAAAGGAGTGACCGACAATCTCAGAGTTCATTTAGTAACAGAATGACCAACTCTATCAGTGTTCAGTTAGTAACAGAGTAACTGAAACTCTCAGAGCTGAGTTAGTAACAGAGTGACCGACTCATTCAAAGTTCAGTTAGTAACAGAGTGACTGATCTCTCAGAGCTGAGTTAGTAACAGAGTGACCGACTGTTTCAGAGTTCAGTTAGTAACAGAGTGACTGATCTCTCAGAGCTGAGTTAGTAACAGAGTGACCGACTCACTCAGAGTTCAGTTAGTAACAGAGTGGCAGACTCTCTCAGAGTTCAGTTAGTAACAGAGTGACCGACTCACTCAGAGTTCAGTTAGTAACAGAGTGACCGACTCACTCAGAGTTCAGTTAATAACAGAGTGACCGACTCACTCAGAGTTCAGTTAGTAACAGAGTGACCGACTCACTCTGACTTCAGTTAGTAACAGAGTGACCGACTCACTCAGAATTCATTTCGTAACAGAGTGACCGACTCACTCAGAGTTCAGTTAGTAACAGAGTGACCGACTCACTCAGAGTTCAGTTAGTAACAGAGTGACCGACTCTCCGAGAGTTCAGTTAGTAACAGAGTGACCGACTCACTCTGACTTCAGTTAGTAACAGAGTGACCGACTCACTCTGACTTCAGTTAGTAACAGAGTGACCGACTCACTCAGAATTCATTTCGTAACAAAGTGACCGACTCACTCAGAGTTCAGTTAGTAACAGAGTGACCGACTCACTCAGAGTTCAGTTAGTAACAGAGTGACCGACTCACTTAGAGTTCAGTTAGTAACAGAGTGATCGACTCACTCAGAGTTCAGTTAGTTGCAGAGTGACCGACTCTGACTTCAGTTAACAAAAGACTGACTGACTCTCCCAGAGATCAGTTAGTAACTGAGGAACGGACTCTCTGAGAGTTCAGTAATTAACAGATTGTCCGACACTCTCAGAGTTCATTTAGTAACAGAGTGACCGACTCTATCAGAGTTCAGTTAGTGACAGAGTGACAGACTCTCCCAGAGATCAGTTAGTAAAGGATTGACCGATGCATTCAGTGTTCAGTTATTAACAGAGGGACTGACTCTCTAAGAGTTCAATTAGTAACTGAATGACCGACTCTCCGAGAGTTCAGAAATTCACTGAGTGACCGACACTCTCAGAGTTCCGTTAGTAACAGAGTGACCGACTCTCTGAGTTCTGTTAGTAACAGAGTGACCGACTGTCTGAGTTCAGTTAGTTGCAGAGTGACCAACTGTCTGAGTTCAGTTAGCAACAGAGTGACCGACTCTCTGAGAGTTCAGTTAGTAACAGAGTGACCGACTCTCTGAGTTTAGTTAGTAACAGAGTGACCAACTGTCTGAGTTCAGTTAGTTGCAGAGTGACCGACTCTGACTTCAGTTAGCAATAGACTGACCGACACTCCGAGAGATCACTTAGTAACTGAGTGATGACTCTCGCGAAGTTCAGTTAGTAACTGTTACTAACTGAACGTTGATAGAGTCGGTCACTCTGTTACTAACTGAACTCTGAGAGAGTCAGTCACTCCGTTATTTACTGAACTCTCAGAGAGTCGGCCATTCAGAGTGACAGACTCTCTCAGAGATCAGTTAGTAACGGAGTGACCGACACTCTCAGAGTTCCTTTCTTAATAGAGTGACCGACTCTCTCAGAGCTGAGTTAGTAACAGAGTGTCCGACTCATTCAGTGTTCAGTTAGTAACAGAGTGACCGACTCTCCGAGAGTTCAGTTAGTAACAGAGTGACCGACTCTCTCAGAGTTCAGTTTGTAACAAAGTGACCGACTGTCCGAGTTCAGTTAGTAACAGAATGGCCGACTCTGACTTCAGTTAGCAATAGACTGACTGACTCTCCCAGAGATCAGTTAGTAACTGAGTGACGGGCTCTCGCAAAGTTCTGTTAGGAACTGAATGGCCGACTCTCTGAGAGTTCAGTTAGTAAAGGAGTGACCGACAATCTCAGAGTTCATTTAGTAACAGAATGACCAACTCTATCAGTGTTCAGTTAGTAACAGAGTAACTGACACTCTCAGAGCTGAGTTAGTAACAGAGTGACCGACTCATTCAAAGTTCAGTTAGTAACAGAGTGACCGACACTCTGAGAGTTCAGTAATTAACAGTGTGACTGACTGTTTCAGAGTTCATTTAGTAACAGAGTGACCGGCTAACTCAGAGTTCAGTTAGTTACTGAGTGACTGTCTCTCTCTAATAGTTCAGTTAGTAACAGAGTGACCGACTGTTTCAGAGTTCAGTTAATAACTGAGTGACCGACTCACTCAGATTTCAGTTAGTAACAGAGTGACCGACTCACTCAGAATTCATTTAGTAACAAAGTGACCGACTCACTCAGAGTTCAGTTAGTAACAGAGTGACCGACTCACTCAGAATTCATTTAGTAACAAAGTGACCGACTCACTCAGAGTTCAGTTCGTAAAAGAGTGACTGATCTCTCAGAGAGTTCAGTTGGTTGCAGAGTGACCGACTCATTCAGTGTTCAGTTAGTAACAGAGTGACCAACTCTCTGAGTTCAGTTAGTTGCAGAGTGAGGGACTCTGACTTCAGTCAGCAAAAGACTGACTGACTCTCCCAAAGATCAGTTAGTAACTGAGTGACGACTCTCGCAAACTTCATTTAGTAACTGAATGACCGACTCTCTGAGGTTTCAGTGATTAACAGAGTGACCGACACTCTCAGAGTTCATTTAGTAACAAAGTGACCGACTCACTCAGAGTTCAGTTAGTAACAGAGTGACCGACTCACTCAGAATTCATTTAGTAACAAAGTGACCGACTCACTCAGAGTTCAGTTCGTAAAAGAGTGACTGATCTCTCAGAGAGTTCAGTTGGTTGCAGAGTGACCGACTCTATCAGTGTTCAGTTACGAACAGAGTAACTGACACTCTCAGAGCTGAGTTAGCAACAGAGTGACCGACTCATTCAGAGTTCAGTTAGTAACGGAGTGACCGACTGTTTCAGAGTTCATTTAGTAACAGAGTGACCGACTAGCTCAGAGTTTAGTTAGTTACTGAGTGACTGTCTCTCTCTAATGGTTCAGTTAATAACAGAGTGACCGACTGTTTCATAGTTCAGTTAATAACTGAGTGACCGAGTCTCCCAGTGTTCCGTTAGTAACAGAGTGACCGACTGTTTCAGAGTTCAGTTAGTAACAGAGTGACTGATCTCTCAGAGCTGAGTTAGTAACAGAGTGACCGACTCATTCAGAGTTCAGTTAGTAACAGAGTGACCGACTCTCCAAGAATTCAGTAATTAACAGTGTGACCGACTGTTTCAGAGTTCATTTAGTAACAGAGTGACCGGCTAACTCAGAGTTTATTTAGTTACTGAATGACTGTCTCTCTCTAATGGTTCAGTTAGTAACAGAGTGACAGACTGTTTCAGAGTTCAGTTAATAACTGAGTGACCGACTCACTCAGAGTTCAGTTAGTAACAGAGTGGCAGACTCTCTCAGAGTTCAGTTAATAACAGAGTGACCGACTCACTCAGAGTTCAGTTAATAACAGAGTGACCGACTCACTCAGAGTTCAGTTAGTAACAGAGTGACCGACTCTCCGAGAGTTCAGTTAGTAACAGAGTGACCGACTCACTCTGACTTCAGTTAGTAACAGAGTGACCGACTCACTCAGAATTCATTTCGTAACAGAGTGACCGACTCACTCAGAGTTCAGTTAGTAACAGAGTGACCGACTCACTCAGAGTTCAGTTAGTAACAGAGTGACCGACTCTCCGAGAGTTCAGTTAGTAACAGAGTGACCGACTCACTCTGACTTCAGTTAGTAACAGAGTGACCGACTCACTCAGAATTCATTTCATAACAGAGTGACCGACTCACTCAGAGTTCAGTTAGTAACAGAGTGATCGACTCACTCAGAGTTCAGTTAGTTGCAGAGTGACCGACTCTGACTTCAGTTAACAAAAGACTGACTGACTCTCCCAGAGATCAGTTAGTAACTGAGTAACGGACTCTCTGAGAGTTCAGTAATTAACAGATTGTCCGACACTCTCAGAGTTCATTTAGTAACAGAGTGACCGACTCTATCAGAGTTCAGTTAGTGACAGAGTGACCAACTCTATCAGTGTTCAGTTAGTGACAGAGTGACAGACTCTCCCAGAGATCAGTTAGTAAAGGATTGACCGATGCATTCAGTGTTCAGTTATTAACAGAGGGACTGACTCTCTAAGAGTTCAATTAGTAACTGAATGACCGACTCTCCGAGAGTTCAGAAATTCACTGAGTGACCGACACTCTCAGAGTTCCGTTAGTAACAGAGTGACCGACTCTCTGAGTTCAGTTAGTAACAGAGTGACCGACTGTCTGAGTTCAGTTAGTTGCAGAGTGACCAACTGTCTGAGTTCAGTTAGCAACAGAGTGACCGACTCTCTGAGAGTTCAGTTAGTAACAGAGTGACCGACTCTCTGAGTTTAGTTAGTAACAGAGTGACCAACTGTCTGAGTTCAGTTAGTTGCAGAGTGACCGACTCTGACTTCAGTTAGCAATAGACTGACCGACACTCCGAGAGATCACTTAGTAACTGAGTGATGACTCTCGCGAAGTTCAGTTAGTAACTGTTACTAACTGAACGTTGATAGAGTCGGTCACTCTGTTACTAACTGAACTCTCAGAGAGTCGGCCATTCAGAGTGACAGACTCTCTCAGAGATCAGTTAGTAACGGAGTGACCGACACTCTCAGAGTTCCTTTCTTAATAGAGTGACCGACTCTCTCAGAGCTGAGTTAGTAACAGAGTGTCCGACTCATTCAGTGTTCAGTTAGTAACAGAGTGACCGACTCTCCGAGAGTTCAGTTAGTAACAGAGTGACCGACTCTCCGAGAGTTCAGTTAGTAACGGAGTGACCGACTCTCTCAGAGTTCAGTTAGTAACAAAGTGACCGACTGTCCGAGTTCAGTTAGTAACAGAGTGGCCGACTCTGACTTCAGTCAGCAATAGACTGACTGACTCTCCCAGAGATCAGTTAGTAACTGAGTGACGGGCTCTCGCAAAGTTCTGTTAGTAACTGAATGGCCGACTCTCTGAGAGTTCAGTTAGTAACAGAATGACCAACTCTATCAGTGTTCAGTTAGTAACAGAGTAACTGACACTCTCAGAGCTGAGTTAGTAACAGAGTGACCGACTCATTCAAAGTTCAGTTAGTAACAGAGTGACCGACACTCTGAGAGTTCAGTAATTAACAGTGTGACTGACTGTTTCAGAGTTCATTTAGTAACAGAGTGACCGACTAACTCAGAGTTCAGTTAGTTACTGAGTGACTGTCTCTCTCTAATAGTTCAGTTAGTAACAGAGTGACCGACTGTTTCAGAGTTCAGTTAATAACTGAGTGACCGACTCACTCAGATTTCAGTTAGTAACAGAGTGAGCGACTCACTCAGAATTCATTCAGTAACAGAGTGAGCGACTCACTCAGAATTCATTTAGTAACAAAGTGACCGACTCACTCAGAGTTCAGTTAGTAACAGAGTGACCGACTCACTCAGAGTTCAGTTAGTAACAGAGTGACCGACTCACTCAGAGTTCAGTTAGTTGCAGAGTGACCGACTCTGACTTCAGTTAGCAAAAGACTGACTGACTCTCCCAGAGATCAGTTAGTAACTGAGTAACGGACTCTCTGAGAGTTCAGTAATTAACAGATTGTCCGACACTCTCAGAGTTCATTTAGTAAAAGATTGACCGACTCTATCAGTGTTCAGTTAGTGACAGAGTGACAGACTCTCCCAGAGATCAGTTAGTAAAGGAGTGACCGATGCATTCAGTGCTCAGTTATTAACAGAGGGCCTGACTCTCTCAGTGTTCAGTTAGTAACAGAGTGACCGACTCTCCGAGAGTTCAGTAATTAACCGAGTGACCGACACTCTCAGAGTTCAGTTAGTAACAGAGTGACCGACACTCTCAGAGTTCAGTTAGTAACAGAGTGACCGACTGTCTGAGTTCAGTTAGTAAGAGTGACCGACTCACTCAGAGTTCAGTTAGTAACAGAGTGACCGACTAACTCAGAGTTCAGTTAGTAACAGAGTGACCGACTCACTCAGAGTTCAGTTAGTAACAGAGTGACCGACTGTTTCAGAGTTCAGTTCGTAAAAGAGTGACTGATCTCTCAGAGAGTTCAGTTGGTTGCAGAGTGACCGACTCATTCAGTGTTCAGTTAGTAACAGAGTGACCAACTCTCTGAGTTCAGTTAGTTGCAGAGTGAGGGACTCTGACTTCAGTCAGCAAAAGACTGACTGACTCTCCCAGAGATCAGTTAGTAACTGAGTAACGGACTCTCTGAGAGTTCAGTAATTAACAGATTGTCCGACACTCTCAGAGTTCATTTAGTAACAGAGTGACCGACTCTATCAGAGTTCAGTTCGTGACAGAGTGACAGACTCTCCCAGAGATCAGTTAGTAAAGGATTGACCGATGCATTCAGTGTTCAGTTAGTAACAGAGGGACTGACTCTCTAAGAGTTCAATTAGTAACTGAATGACCGACTCTCCGAGAGTTCACTAATTAACTGAGGGACCGACACTCTCAGAGTTCAGTTAGTAACAGAGTGACCGACTATCTCAGAGTTCAGTTAGTTGCAGAGTGACAGACTCTATCAGTGTTCAGTTAGTAACGGAGTGACCGACTCTCTCAGAATTCATTTAGTAACAGAGTGACTGATCTCTCAGAGCTGAGTTAGTAACAGAGTGACCGACTCATTCAGAGTTCAGTTAGTAACAGAGTGACCGACTCATTCAGAGTTCAGTTAGTAACAGAGTGACCGACTCTCTCAGAATTCATTTAGTAACAGAGTGACCGACTGTTTCAGAGTTCAGTTAGTAACAGAGTGACCGACTCTCTCAGAATTCATTTAGTAACAGAGTGACCGACTGTTTCAGAGTTCAGTTAGTAACAGAGTGACCGACTCATTCAGAGTTCAGTGAGGAACGGAGTGACTGACTCTCCGAGAATTCAGTAATTAACAGCGTGACCGACTGTTTCAGAGTTCATTTAGTAACAGAGTGACCGGTTAACTCAGAGTTTAGTTAGTTACTGAGTGACTGTCTCTCTCTAATGGTTCAGTTAGTAACAGAGTGACCGACACTCTCAGAGTTCATTTAGTAACAGAGTGACCGACTCTATCAGTGTTCAGTTAGTAACAGAGTGACCAACTCTCTGAGTTCAGTTAGTTGCAGAGTGAGGGACTCTGACTTCAGTTAGCAATAGACTGACCAACTCTTTCAGAGTTCAGTTAGTAACAGAGTGACCGACTCATTCAGAGTTCAGTTCGTAACAGAGTGACCGACTCTCTCAGAGTTCAGTTAGTAACAGAGTGACCGACTCTCTCAGAGTGTAGTTAGTAACAGAGTGACTGACTCTCTCAGAGTGTAGTTAGTAACAGAGTGACCGACTCTCTCAGAGTGTAGTTAGTAACAGAGTGACCGACTCTCAGAGTGTAGTTAGTAACAGAGTGACCGACTCTCTCAGAGTGTAGTTAGTAACAGAGTGACCGACTCTCTCAGAGTGTAGTTAGTAACAGAGTGGCCGACTCTCTCAGAGTGTAGTTAGTAACAGAGTGACCGACACTCTCAGAGTGTAGTTTGTAACAGAGTGACCGACTCTCTCAGCTTTCAGTTAGTAAGAGTGACCGACTCTCTCAGAGTTCAATTAGTAACAGAGTGACCGACTCTCTCAGTGTCCAGTTAGTAACAGAGTGACCAATTCCCTGAGTTTAATTAGTAACCAGAGTGACCAATTCTTTCACCGTCCAGTTAGTTACAGAGTGACCGACTCCCTGAGTATAATTATAAACAATTTTACAACACCAAGTTATAGTCCAACGATTTTATTTGAAATTTACAAGCTTTCGGAGGCTTCCTCCTTCCTCAGGTAAATGTCAGGAACTCCTCGAAGCCTACGCATTTATAAATCACAGAACAATACATGGTGATTACAGACATTCTTTGCAACTGCCCGTTGCCAAGGCAATCACCGTGTTCAGACAGAGAGGTGTTACCTACAGAACCCCCGAATATACATTCAACAACAAAAAAAAACAGGAAAAAAAAACAGAGAGAGAGAGGCAGAAACATCCGGAAGGCAGAGAAAGCCAGCAAATGACCCGTTATATTAAAAACAGATAGCTTTTGTTCGCTGGTGGGCTTACGTGTAGCGTGACATGAACCCAAGATCCCGGTTGAGGCCGTCCTCATGGGTGCGGAACTTGGCTATCAATTTCTGCTCGACGATTTTGCGTTGTCGTGTGTCTCGAAGGCCGCCTTGGAGTACGCTTACCCGAAGGTCGGTGGCTGAATGTCCCTGACTGCTGAAGTGTTCCCCGACTGGGAGGGAACCCTCCTGTCTGGCGATTGTTGCGCGGTGTCCGTTCATCCGTTGTCGCAGTGTCTGCATGGTCTCGCCAATGTACCATGCTCTGGGGCATCCTTTCCTGCAACGTATGAGGTAGACAACGTTGGCCGAGTCACAGGAGTATGAACCATGCACCTGGTGGGTGGTGTCCTCGCGTGTGATGGTGGTATCTGTGTCGATGATCTGGCATGTCTTGCAGAGGTTACCGTGGCAGGGTTGTGTGGTGTCGTGGACGCTGTTCTCCTGAAAGCTGGGTAATTTGCTGCGAACGATAGTCTGTTTGAGGTTGGGTGGCTGTTTAAAGGCGAGTAGTGGAGGTGTGGGGATGGCCATAGCAAGGTGTTCGTCGTCATTGATGACATGTTGAAGGCTGCGGAGAACATGGCGTAGTTTCTCCGCTCCGGGGAAGTACTGGACGACGAAGGGTACTCTGTTGGTTGCATCCCGTGTTAGTCTTCTGAGGAGGTCTATGCGATTTTTCGCTGTGGCCCGTCGGAACTGTCGATCGATGAGTCGAGCGTCATATCCCGTTCTTACTAGGGCGTCTTTCAGCGTCTGTAGGTGTCCATCGCGTTCCTCCTCGTCTGAGCAGACCCTGTGTATTCGCAGGGCCTGTCCATAGGGGATGGCCTCTTTGACGTGGTTAGGGTGGAAGCTGGAAAAGTGGAGCATCGTGAGGTTGTCCGTGGGCTTGCGGTAGAGTGAGGTGCTGAGGTGCCCGTCTTTGATGGAGATTCGTGTGTCCAAGAAAGAAACTGATTCTGAGGAGTAGTCCATGGTGAGCTTGATGGTGGGATGGAACTTGTTGATGTTATCGTGTAGTCTCTTTAGTGATTCTTCGCCTTGGGTCCATAGAAAGAAAATGTCGTCGATGTATCTGGTGTATAGCGTTGGTTGGAGGTCCTGTGCAGTGAAGAAGTCCTGCTCGAACTTGTGCATGAAAATGTTGGCGTATTGGGGTGCAAATTTGGTCCCCATGGCTGTTCCGTGTGTTTGGGTAAAGAACTGGTTATCGAAGGTGAAGACATTGTGATCCAGGATGAAGCGGATGAGTTGTTGGATGGCGTCTGGAGATTGGCTGTTGTTGGTGTTGAGTATTGATGCTGTCGCAGCGATGCCGTCATCGTGGAGGATACTGGTGTAGAGTGCCGAGACGTCCATCGTGGTGAGAAGTGTTCCTAGTTCAACTGGTCCGTGGGTACTGAGTTTTTGTAGGAAGTCTGTAGTGTCGCGACAGAAGCTGGGGGTTCCCTGTACGATGGGTTTCAGGATGCCCTTGATGTCATAGAGTCATAGACTCATAGAGTTATACAGCACGGATAGAGGCCCTTCGGCCCATCGTGTCCGCGCCGGCCATCAAGCCCTGTCTACTCTTATCCCATATTCCAGCATTTGGTCCGTAGCCTTGTATGCTATGGCATTTCAAGTGCTCATCCAAATGCTTCTTGAATGTTGTGAGGGTTCCTGCCTCCACAACCGTTTCAGGCAGTGAGTTCCAGACTCCAACCACCCTCTGGGTGAAAAAGTTCTTTCTCAAATCCCCTCTAAACCTCCCGCCTTTTACCTTGAATCTATGTCCACTTGTTATAGAACCCTCAACGAAGGGAAAAAGCTCCTTAGTATCCATCCTATCTGTGCCCCTCATAATTTTGTACACCTCAATCATGTCCCCCCTCAGCCTCCTCTGCTCCAAGGAAAACAAACCCAATCTTCCCAGTCTCTCTTCATAGCTGAAGCGCTCCAGCCCTGGTAACATCCTGGTGAATCTCCTCTGCACCCTCTCCAAAGCGATCACATCCTTCCTGTAGTGTGACGACCAGAACTGCACACAGTACTCCAGCTGTGGCCAAACCAGTGTTTTATACAGCTCCATCATAACCTCCTTGCTCTTATATTCTATGCCTCGGCTAATAAAGGCAAGTGTCCAGAGAGGTTCTCACACAGGGTTCCGTTGCCTGATACAATAGGACGTCCGGGTGTGTTGGCTTTGTGTATCTTTGGGAGGCAGTAGAAGTCTCCCACACGGGGAGTACGTGGGATGAGAGTGCGTAGGATGCTTTGAAGGTCTGGATCGAAGGTCTTGATCAGTTTGTTGAGCTGGTGGATGTGTTCTTTGGTCGGATCTGCGGGTGACCGTCTGTAGTGTTCCTGGTTGTCCAGTTGTCGGTATGTTTCTTTGCAATAGTCCGTTCTGTTCTGTATGACGATGGCTCCTCCTTTGTCCGCTGGTTTGATGACGATGTTGCGGTTGGTCTTGAGAGCGTTGATGGCGTTGCGTTGTGCTCGGGTGACATTCTGGACTGTCTTCTGAGTGCGCCTGATGAATCTGGCATTGACGCATTTCCTGACTGCTTGGGCATACTTGTCAAGCTGTGGGCAGCGACCCTCCGGAGGAGTCCAGTTTGACTCTTTCCTCTTCGGTTGCTGTACCGCGGATCCCTCTGTCTGCTGTTCCGGATCATTGATTGTCTCATTGGGTTGGCTGCTGAAATCTTGGGGTTTGTGGTAGAATTCCCGGAGCCTCATTCTCCTGATGAATTCCTCTGTGTCCGCAGCGAGAGTAACGGGGTCCATTTTGGTAGTGGGGCAGAAATTGAGCCCTCGGCTGAGAACTTCGATTTCGTCTGGTTGAAGGGTGTGGTCGGACAAATTGACGATAGACTTCCCTGTGGTTGCAACCGTGGTACCAGGGGAAGCTTGGTCGATGCTGGTGGTGATGCCGAGTTTCTCAAGCCAGTACCCCCACCAGTATCACACCAGTATCCCCCACGATGACGGCATCGCTGCGACAGCATCAATACTCAACACCAACAACAGCCAATCTCCAGACGCCATCCTACAACTCATCTGCTTCATCCTGGATCACAATGTCTTCACCTTCGATAACCAGTTCTTTACCCAAACACACGGAACAGCCATGGGGACCAAATTTGCACCCCAATACGCCAACATTTTCATGCACAAGTTCGAGCAGGACTTCTTCACTGCACAGGACCTCCAACCAACGCTATACACCAGATACATCGACGACATTTTCTTTCTATGGACCCAAGGCGAAGAATCACTAAAGAGACTACACGATAACATCAACAAGTTCCATCCCACCATCAAGCTCACCATGGACTACTCCTCAGAATCAGTTTCTTTCTTGGACACACGAATCTCTATCAAAGACGGGCACCTCAGCACCTCACTCTACCGCAAGCCCACGGACAACCTCACGATGCTCCACTTTTCCAGCTTCCACCCTAACCACGTCAAAGAGGCCATCCCCTATGGACAGGCCCTGCGAATACACAGGGTCTGCTCAGACGAGGAGGAACGCGATGGACACCTACAGACGCTGAAAGACGCCCTAGTAAGAACGGGATATGACGCTCGACTCATCGATCGACAGTTCCGACGGGCCACAGCGAAAAATCGCATAGACCTCCTCAGAAGACTAACACGGGACGCAACCAACAGAGTACCCTTCGTCGTCCAGCACTTCCCCGGAGCGGAGAAACTACGCCATGTTCTCCGCAGCCTTCAACATGTCATCAATGACGACGAACACCTCGCTATGGCCATCCCCACACCTCCACTACTCGCCTTTAAACAGCCACCCAACCTCAAACAGACTATCGTTCGCAGCAAATTACCCAGCTTTCAGGAGAACAGCGTCCACGACACCACACAACCCTGCCACGGTAACCTCTGCAAGACATGCCAGATCATCGACACAGATACCACCATCACACGAGAGGACACCACCCACCAGGTGCATGGTTCATACTCCTGTGACTCGGCCAACGTTGTCTACCTCATACGTTGCAGGAAAGGATGCCCCAGAGCATGGTACATTGGCGAGACCATGCAGACACTGCGACAACGGATAAACGGACACCGCGCAACAATCGCCAGACAGGAGGGTTCCCTCCCAGTCGGGGAACACTTCAGCAGTCAGGGACATTCAGCCACCGACCTTCGGGTAAGCGTACTCCAAGGCGGCCTTCGAGACACATGACAACGCAAAATCGTCGAGCAGAAATTGATAGCCAAGTTCCGTACCCATGAGGACGGCCTCAACCGGGATCTTGGGTTCATGTCACGCTACACGTAAGCCCACCAGCGAACAAAAGCTATCTGTTTTTAATATAACGGGTCATTTGCTGGCTTTCTCTGCCTTCCGGATGTTTCTGCCTCTCTCTCTCTGTTTTTTTTTCCTGTTTTTTTTTTTGTTGTTGAATGTATATTCGGGGGTTCTGTAGGTAACACCTCTCTGTCTGAACACGGTGATTGCCTTGGCAACGGGCAGTTGCAAAGAATGTCTGTAATCACCATGTATTGTTCTGTGATTTATAAATGCGTAGGCTTCGAGGAGTTCCTGACATTTACCTGAGGAAGGAGGAAGCCTCCGAAAGCTTGTAAATTTCAAATAAAATCGTTGGACTATAACTTGGTGTTGTAAAATTGTTCACAATTGTCAACCCCAGTCCATCACCGGCATCTCCACATCATGAGTATAATTAGTAACAGACTGACCGACTCTCTGAGTTCAGTTCGTAATGGAGTGACTGACTCTCAGTTTAGTTAGTAACAGAGTGATCGACTCTTTCTGAGATCTGTTAGTAACAGACTGACCAACTCTCAGTGTTCAGTTTGTAACAGAGTGACTGACTCAGAGTTCAGTTTGTAACAGAGTGACTGACTCAGAGTTCAGTTTGTAACAGAGTGACTGACTCAGAGTTCAGTTTGTAACAGAGTGACCGACTCTCTCAGAGTTCAATTAGTAACTGAATCATCGACTCTGAGTTCAGACCTTCTCTCTCAACTGATGATCCCGTTGTCTCTCAGCAAAACATTTAGTCTCACAGGAAATTCACAGACAGACCTGTTAAACCCTTTCAATCAGGCCCCTGCAACCCCATCACCCCATGTTTAGTGTTAAACCCCTTCATACCGGCCCCATCAACCACATCAACAACAACAACAACTTGCATTTATATGGCGCTTTTAACGTAGTAAAACGTCCCAAGGCGCTTCACAGGAGCAATTATCAAACAAAGTTTGACAACAAGCCACATAAGGAGCTATTAGGACAGGTGATCAAAAGCTTGGTCAAAGAGATAGGTTTTAAGGAGCGTCTTAAAGGAGGAGAGAGAGGCGGAGAGGTTTAGGGAGGGAATTCCAGAGCTTAGGGCCGAGGCAGCTGATGGCACGGCCGCCAATGGAGGGGCGATTATAATCCAGCAAGAGGCAAGAATTGGAGGAGCGCAGAGATCTCGGAGGGTTGTAGGGCTGGAAGAGGTGGCAGAGATAGGGAGGGGCGAGACCATGGAGGGAATTGAAAACACGGATGAGAATTTTAAAATCCCAGACCGGGAGCCAATGTAGGTCAGCGAGCACAAGGGTGATGGGTGAATGGGACTTAGTGCGAGTTAGGATACAGGCAGCAGAATTTTGGATGAGCTCAAGTTTACGGAGGGTGGAAGATGTGAAGCCGACCAGAAGAGCATTGGAATAGTTGAGTCTGGAGGTAACAATGACATGGATAAGGGTTTCAGCAACAGATGAGCTGAGGCAGGGGCAGAGACGGGCGATGTTACAGAGGTGTTTAGTGTTAAACCCCTTCATACAAACCCCTGTAAACCCGTCTCCCCGAGTTTAGTGTTAAACCTTTTCAAACAGAACCCAGTAAACCCATCACCCCATGTTTACTCCCATGTTGGTCATCAGTAACCAGTTGATTTTCTAACCTTTCCTCTCTTCTCCTTGAAGGTCGACTCCTCACCAATCTCCAGTACTTTAAAAAAATTCATTCTCGGGGCTGGCAAGGTCGCATTTATTACCCATCCCTTGTTGCCCTGAGAAGGTTGTGGTGGGCCTTCCATCTCTGTCTCTCGCTCTCTCTTTCTTTCTTTCTCTGACCTTATTTCTGTCTGTATCATCTCTTCCTCCCTGTCGTTCTTTCTCCCTGTCTGTCTCTCTTTCTCTCCGCCTTCTCTCTCGCTCTCTCTCTCTTTCTCGCGGTCTGTTTCTGCCTCTCCTTCCCTGTGTCTGTTTGTCTCTCTTTCTCTTTGTCTGTCTCTCTCTCTCTCTGTCTCTCCAGATAACCCTGTAGGTCAATGTGCTAACGGGGAAGGTTTCTGCTGGGTGAGACAGTGGTGTACAGACAGTGCCTGCTGGTATACAGACAGAGCCTTTAAGTGTCTAAGCTGCAGCAGTAAACAGGCCGATCAGAGCTTGTTTCTGTGTAAACCAGTAAACAGAATTTCCTGCCCCCGTCAGTGAGATCAGCCGTTTCATGAGGTCACCTGTCTGTGTGTTTTCCTGATGCAGAGCAGGTGAATGTTGCCGCGTGCAGACAGCACATTCCTTACTGTGTTCAGCCCTGACTCACCACTGCAGCCCAATTCACTGTCTGTGCTGGGGGAATGGTGCTCTGTACCTGCTCCGAACAGCAGGCAGACCTGAGATAGCAAACAGCAGGAAATAAGAACAACTCGCAGTGATAGAGCAACAGAACCAAAGGTCACTGAGCGAGACAAAGTGAGAATAAAGGGAGGGTCAGAGAGAGGCAGGAAAGAGTGTCGAGATTGAGAGAGAGAGAGGCAAAGAGTGTCGAGATTGAGAGAGAGAGGCAGGAAAGTGATATGAGAGCAATAGAGTCAGGGTGTGCAGGTATTGCATGCGGTGCAGTCCATGTGGGTGGCAGGCTACAGTAGTGAAAGTGGCTCAGACAGCCGTGAGGTGTGACTTATTCTGACTGTAGTTCAGCTCAACGTGTGTACACATTTACTCAGTGCACCAACTCAGCGTGTGTACACATTCACTCAGTGCACCAACTCAGCGTGTGTACACATTCATTCAGTGCACCAGCTCAGCGTGTGCACATTCACTCAGTGCACCAGCTCAGCGTGTGCACATTCACTCAGTGCACCAGCTCAGCGTGTGCATATTCACTCAGTGCACCAGCTCAGCGTGTGTACACATTCACTCGGTGCACCAGCTCAGCGTGTGCATATTCATTCAGTGCACCAGCTCAGCGTGTGCTCACATTCACTCAGTGAACCAGCTCAGCGTGTGCACATTCACTCAGTGAACCAGCTCAGCGTGTGCACATTCACTCAGTGCACCAGCTCAGCGTGTGCACATTCACTCAGTGAACCAGCTCAGCGTGTGCACATTCACTCAGTGAACCAGCTCAGCGTGTGCACATTCACTCAGTGAACCAGCTCAGCGTGTGCACATTCACTCAGTGCACCAGCTCAGCGTGTGCTCACATTCACTCAGTGAACCAGCTCAGCGTGTGCACATTCACTCAGTGCACCAGCTCAGCGTGTGCACATTCACTCAGTGAACCAGCTCAGTGTGTGCACATTCGCTGAGTGCACCAGCTCAACGTGTGCACATTCACTCAGTGAACCAGCTCAACGTGTGCACATTCACTCAGTGCACCAGCTCAGCGTGTGCACATTCACTCAGTGAACCAGCTCAACGTGTGCACATTCACTCAGTGAACCAGCTCAACGTGTGCACATTCACTCAGTGCACCAGCTCAGCGTGTGCACATTCACTCAGTGAACCAGCTCAGAGTGTGCACATTCACTCAGTGAACCAGCTCAACGTGTGCACATTCACTCAGTGAACCAGCTCAGCGTGTGCACATTCGCTGAGTGAACCAGCTCAACGTGTGCACACATTCACTCAGTGAACCAGCTCAGTGTGTGCACATTCACTCAGTGAACCAGCTCAGCGTGTGCACATTCACTCAGTGCACCAGCTCAGCGTGTGTACACATTCACTCAGTGAACCAGCTCAGCGTGTGCACTTTCACTCAGTGCACCAGCTCAGCGTGTGCACATTCACTCAGTGCACCAGCTCAACGTGTGCACATTCACTCAGTGAACCAGCTCAGCGTGTGCACATTCACTCAGTGCACCAGCTCAACGTGTGCACACATTCACTCAGTGCACCAGCTCAGCGTGTGTACACATTCACTCAGTGAACCAGCTCAGCGTGTGCACATTCACTCAGTGCACCAGCTCAGCGTGTGCACATTCACTCAGTGCACCAGCTCAGCGTGTGTACACATTCACTCAGTGAACCAGCTCAGCGTGTGCACATTCACTCAGTGCACCAGCTCAACGTGTGCACACATTCACTCAGTGCACCAGCTCAGCGTGTGTACACATTCACTCAGTGAACCAGCTCAGCGTGTGCACATTCACTCAGTGCACCAGCTCAGCGTGTGCACATTCACTCAGTGAACCAGCTCAACGTGTGCACATTCACTCAGTGAACCAGCTCAGCGTGTGTACACATTCACTCAGTGAACCAGCTCAACGTGTGCACATTCACTCAGTGAACCAGCTCAACGTGTGCACATTCACTCAGTGAACCAGCTCAGTCAAGATTCCCCAGTGACGTCAGGGGAAAGTTCCATAGCTGATGTCAGTCTGCCGCCCACATAGACTGCACCTCATGCAATACCTGCCCTGACTGACCTCTCACATCAGAGTTTGACCTCTAACTTCTGCCTCTTCCATCCAGCATTAATTGTTTTAAATCACTTGAAATGTAAAATGAACTCACACACATATCCAGCACCCAAATTACAGGGCAACCCCAGCACTGATGATGAGTGGGTGTTACAGTGTGTGTACTGAGTGAGAGTGGGGGTTACTGTGTGTGTACTGAGTGAGAGTGGGGGGTTACAGTGTGTGTACTGAGTGAGAGTGGGTGTTACAGTGTGTGTACTGAGTGAGAGTGGGGGTTACAGTGTGTGTACTGAGTGAGAGTGGGGGTTACAGTGTGTGTACTGAGTGAGAGTGGGGGTTACAGTGTGTGTACTGAGTGAGAGTGGGGGTTACAGTGTGTGTACTGAGTGAGAGTGGGGGGTTACAGTGTGTGTACTGAGTGAGAGCGGGGGGGGTTACAGTGTGTGTACTGAGTGAGAGTGGGGGTTACAGTGTGTGTACTGAGTGAGAGTGGGGTGTTACAGTGTGTGTACTGAGTGAGAGTGGGGGTTACAGTGTGTGTACTGAGTGAGAGCGGGGGGGGTTACAGTGTGTGTACTGAGTGAGAGTGGGGGTTACAGTGTGTGTACTGAGTGAGAGTGGGGTGTTACAGTGTGTGTACTGAGTGAGAGTGGGGGTTACAGTGTGTGTACTGAGTGAGAGTGGGGGTTACAGTGTGTGTACTGAGTGAGAGCGGGGGGGGTTACAGTGTGTGTACTGAGTGAGAGTGGGGGTTACAGTGTGTGTACTGAGTGAGAGTGGGGGTTACAGTGTGTGTACTGAGTGAGAGTGGGGGGTTACAGTGTGTGTACTGAGTGAGAGCGGGGGGGGTTACAGTGTGTGTACTGAGTGAGAGCGGGGGGGGTTACAGTGTGTGTACTGAGTGAGAGTGGGGGTTACAGTGTGTGTACTGAGTGAGAGTGGGGGTTACAGTGTGTGTACTGAGTGAGAGTGGGTGTTACAGTGTGTGTACTGAGTGAGAGCGGGGGGGGTTACAGTGTGTGTACTGAGTGAGAGTGGGGGTTACAGTGTGTGTACTGAGTGAGAGTGGGTGTTACAGTGTGTGTACTGAGTGAGAGTGGGGGGTTACAGTGTGTGTACTGAGTGAGAGTGGGGGGTTACAGTGTGTGTACTGAGTGAGAGTGGGGGGTTACAGTGTGTGTACTGAGTGAGAGCGGGGGGTTACAGTGTGTGTACTGAGTGAGAGTGGGGGGTTACAGTGTGTGTACTGAGTGAGAGTGGGGGGGGGTTACAGTGTGTGTACTGAGTGAGAGTGGGGGTTACAGTGTGGTTTTTTTTATTCGTTCACGGGATGTGGGGGTCGCTGGCGAGGCCGGCATTTATTGACCATCCCTAATTGCCCTTGAGAAGGTGGTGGTGAGCCGCCTTCTTGAGCCGCTGCAGTCCGTGTGGTGACGGTTCTCCCACAGTGCTGTTAGGAAGGGAGTTCCAGGATTTTGACCCAGTGACGATGAAGGAACGGCGATATATTTCCATGTCGGGATGGTGTGAGACTTGGAGGGGAACGTGCAGGTGGTGTTGTTCCCATGTACCTGCTGCTCTTGTCCTTCTAGGTGGTAGAGGTCGCGGGTTTGGGAGCTGCTGTCGAAGAAGCCTTGGCGAGTGCATCCTGTGGGTGGTACACACTGCAGCCACAGTGCGCCGGTGGTGAAGGGAGTGAATGTTTAGGGTGGTGGATGGGGTGCCAATCAAGTGGGCTGCTTTGTCCTGGATGGTGTCGAGCTTCTTGAGTGTTGTTGGAGCTGCAATCATCCAGGCAAGTGGAGAGTATTCCATCACACTCCTGACTTGTGCCTTGTAGATGGTGGAAAAGCTTGGGGAGTCAGGAGGTGAGTCACTCACTGCAGAATACCCAGCCTCTGACCTGCTCTTGTAGCCACAGTATTTATATGGCTGGTCCAGTTAAGTTTCTGGTCAATGGTGACCCCCAGGATGTTGATGGTGGAGGATTTAGCAATGGTAATGCCATTGAATGTCAAGGGGAGGTGGTTAGACTCTCTCTTGTTGGAGATGGTCATTGCCTGGCACTTGTCTGGCACGAATGTTACTTGCCACTTATGAGCCCAAGCCTGGATGTTGTCCGGGTCTTGATGCATGTAGGCACAGACTGCTTCATTATTTGAGGGGTTGCAAATGGAACTGAACACTGCAATCATCAGCGAACATCCCCATTTCTGACCTCATGATGGAGGGAAGGTCATTGATGAAGCAGCTGAAGATGGTTGGGCCTAGGACACTGCCCTGAGGAACTCCTGCAGCAATGCCCTGGGGCTGAGATGATTGGCCTCCAACAACCACTACCATCTTCCTTGTGCTAGGTATGACTCCAGCCACTGGAGAGTTTTCCCCCTGATTCCCATTGACTTCAATATTACTAGGGCTCCACTGTCAAATGCTGCCTTGATGTCAAGGGCAGTCACTCTCACTTCACCTCTGGAATTCAGCTCTTCTGTCCGTGTCCTGGAGCCGAGTGATCCTGGCGGAACCCAAACTGAGCATCGGTGAGCAGGTTATTGGTGAGTATGTGCCGCTTGATAGCACTGTCGACGACACCTTCCAATACTTTGCCGGATTGGATTTGTCCTGCTTTTTGTGGACTGTAACTAATATATCGCCGTTCCTTCATCGTCGCTGGGTCAAAATCCTGGAACTCCCTTCCTAACAGCACTGTGGGAGAACCTTCACCACATGGACTGCAGCGGTTCAAGAAGGCGGCTCACCACCACCTTCTCAAGGGCGATTCGGGATGGGCAATAAATGCTGGCCTTGCCAGCGATGCCCACATAAAATAAAAAATAAACAGTGTGTGTACTGAGTGAGAGCGGGAGTTACAGTGTGTGGTCTGAGAGCGGGGGTTACAGTGTGTATTCTAAGTGAGTGCGGGGTGGGTTACTCTTTGTGTTCTGAGTGAGAGCGGGGGGGGTTACAGTGTGTGTACTGAGTGAGAGTGGGGGGGGGTTACAGTGTGTGTACTGAGTGAGAGTGGGGGGGGGTTACAGTGTGTGTACTGAGTGAGAGTGGGGGGTTACAGTGTGTGTACTGAGTGAGAGTGGGGGGGGGTTACAGTGTGTGTACTGAGTGAGAGTGGGGGGGGGTTACAGTGTGTGTACTGAGTGAGAGTGGGGGGTTACAGTGTGTGTACTGAGTGAGAGTGGGGGGTTACAGTGTGTGTACTGAGTGAGAGTGGGGGGTTACAGTGTGTGTACTGAGTGAGAGTGGGGGGTTACAGTGTGTGTACTGAGTGAGAGCGGGGGGGGTTACTGTGTACTGAGTGAGAGTGGGGGTTACAGTGTGTGTACTGAGTGAGAGCGGGGGGGGTTACAGTGTGTGTACTGAGTGAGAGCGGGGGGGGTTACTGTGTGTGTACTGAGTGAGAGTGGGGGTTACAGTGTGTGTACTGAGTGAGAGTGGGGGTTTACAGTGTGTGTACTGAGTGAGAGTGGGGGTTACAGTGTGTGTACTGAGTGAGAGCGGGGGGGGTTACAGTGTGTGTACTGAGTGAGAGTGGGGGGTTACTGTGTGTGTACTGAGTGAGAGTGGGGGGTTACTGTGTGTGTACTGAGTGAGAGTGGGGGGTTACTGTGTGTGTACTGAGTGAGAGTGGGGGGTTACTGTGTGTGTACTGAGTGAGAGTGGGGGGTTACTGTGTGTGTACTGAGTGAGAGTGGGGGTTACAGTGTGTGTACTGAGTGAGAGTGGGGGTTACAGTGTGTGTACTGAGTGAGAGCGGGGGGGGTTACAGTGTGTGTACTGAGTGAGAGCGGGGGGGGGTTACAGTGTGTGTACTGAGTGAGAGTGGGGGGTTACAGTGTGTGTACTGAGTGAGAGTGGGGGTTACAGTGTGTGTACTGAGTGAGAGTGGGGGTTACAGTGTGTGTACTGAGTGAGAGCGGGGGGGGTTACAGTGTGTGTACTGAGTGAGAGTGGGGGTTACAGTGTGTGTACTGAGTGAGAGTGGGGGTTACAGTGTGTGTACTGAGTGAGAGTGGGGGTTACAGTGTGTGTACTGAGTGAGAGTGGGGGGTTACAGTGTGTGTACTGAGTGAGAGTGGGGGGTTACAGTGTGTGTACTGAGTGAGAGTGGGGGTTACAGTGTGTGTACTGAGTGAGAGTGGGGGTTACAGTGTGTGTACTGAGTGAGAGCGGGGGGGGTTACAGTGTGTGTACTGAGTGAGAGTGGGGGTTACAGTGTGTGTACTGAGTGAGAGTGGGGGTTACAGTGTGTGTACTGAGTGAGAGTGGGGGTTACAGTGTGTGTACTGAGTGAGAGCGGGGGGGGTTACAGTGTGTGTACTGAGTGAGAGTGGGGGTTACAGTGTGTGTACTGAGTGAGAGCGGGGGGGGTTACAGTGTGTGTACTGAGTGAGAGTGGGGGTTACAGTGTGTGTACTGAGTGAGAGTGGGGGTTACAGTGTGTGTACTGAGTAGATGAAGGGTCCTGACCCCATGGGAAAGTGAGGGTGGGGCAGGAATAGGTTTAGGAGGAGGAGGAGGAGGTCGGAACAACCAACCTCCCCGACCTCTCTTTGACCTATCCAACCTCCCCGACCTCTCTCTGACCTATCCAACCTCTCCCCGACCTCTCTCTGACCTATCCAACCTCTCCCCGACCTCTCTCTGACCTATCCAACCTCTCCCCGACCTCTCTTTGACCTATCCAACCTCTCCCCGACCTCTCTCTGACCTATCCAACCTCCCCGACCTCTCTCTGACCTATCCAACCTCTCCCCGACCTCTCTCTGACCTATCCAACCTCTCCCCGACCTCTCTCTGACCTATCCAACCTCCCCGACCTCTCTCTGACCTATCCAACCTCCCCGACCTCTCTCTGACCTATCCAACCTCCCCGACCTCTCTCTGACCTATCCAACCTCTCCCCGACCTCTCTCTGACCGCTTTGAGCAACTTACAGATAAACCAGAGTGAGGAATAAGGGGTCGGGCAGTCACAGTGGGGGGAGGGAGGATGCCCGGGGTCTCTCTCTTTTACAGTGGGGGGCGGGATGGGGGGGGTGCCCAGGGATTCTCGCTGTTACAGTGGGAGGGAGTTGCCCAGAGTCTCTCTGGTCTTATATTTTGGTGGTTTGAGCTGAGCTTTTGAAGACTGTAAGATTTCCATGGAGGTGATGAAATGGAGCAAGTGAGTTGCTTTGTGCAGCGCAGGGAGTCCCACAGCCGTGTCTGCAGATTAAGGAGCAACCTTCTCCCTCTGAATACATCAGCCCAGCAATGCACTCTCAGTGCTCACATACTTACACACATGGACAACTCTGAGCTCCAGCCTGTGCAGAGCCTAGCAGTGAGACCCTCCCGCCTGCAGCTTGGGGCTTTGGTTTGCCTGGAATGTTCCATTTACCAGTGGTACCCCTAAGCTGCTGGCTGGTAACACGAGCAGTGACCACCAGCCCAGTCTGGGCACCGGCGCCGTCTGGAGTCAGCGTTAGCCGTCTGCCTGGGAATCAGCACCGTCTGGAATCAGCGGCCTGAAGCAGTCTGCCTGGGAATCGGCACTGTCTGGAGTCAGCGGCCTGTAGCAGTCTGTCTGGAGTCAGCGGCCTGTAGCAGTCTGTCTGGGAATCAGCACTGTCTGGAGTCAGCGGCCTGTATCAGTCTGTCTGGAGTCAGCGGCCTGTAGCAGTCTGTCTGAGAATCAGCACTGTCTGGAGTCAGCGGCCTGTAGCAGTCTGTCTGGAGTCAGCGGCCTGTAGCAGTCTGTCTGAGAATCAGCACTGTCTGGAGTCAGCGGCCTGTAGCAGTCTGTCTGGGAATTGGCATCGTCTGAAGTAAGCTGCCTGTAGCAGTCTGTCTGGGTCATTTGCATCACTCTGTTTCAGGTTATATTAATTAGCCCAAGACAACACTCTTTTACCGCCAATTGATTTCAATTTTTATCTCTTATCGCCTGGCAATATTGCACACAGCAAATATTGCACACACAGATCTGTGTCGTAGCCTCATTCGGTACCGTACACACAGGTTTCATGGTATCATCGTGGGTACAGCACAGGAGGAGGCCATTCATCCCATCGTGCCTGTGCCGGCTCTTTGAACGAGCTATCCAATTAGTCCCATTCCCCTGCTCTTTCCGTCTAACCGTGTAAATTTTTTCCCTTCAAGTATTTATCCAATTCTCTTTTGAAAGTTACAATTGAATCTGCTTCCACCACCCTTTCAAGCAGTGCATTCCAGATCTGATTACCAACCCTTCTGCCACTGGATTAGTTTCTCCTTATATGCCCTATCAAAACCGTTCATGATTTTCTTTTCTAAGGAGAATAACTCCAGCTTCTCCAGTCTCTCCGCATAACTGAAATTCCTCATCCCTGGTACCATTCTAGTAAATCTCTTCTGCACCCTCTTCATGGCCTTGACATCCTTCCTAAAGTGTGGTGCCCAGAATTGAACACAATATTCCAGCTGGGGCCTAACCAGTGTTTTATAAAGGTTTAGCATAACTTCCTTGCTTTTGTACTCTATGCCTCTATCAATAAAGCCCAGGATCCCATATGTTTTTTTAACAGCCTTCTCAACTTGTCCTGCCACTTTCAAAGATTTGTGTACATACACCCCCAGGTCTTTCTGTTCCTACACCCCCTTTAAAATTGTACCATTTAGTCTATAGTGCCTCTCCTCATTCATGAGAAAGTGTCTTGGCTCTGAAGATCAGGGAATAGAATCAGTATGGGTGGAGATACTGATACTGATATGGGCAGAAAATATTGGTGGGAGTAGTTTACAGGCCCCCTAACAGTAGTTATACTGTTGGACAGAGTATTAATCAAGAAATAAGAGGAGCTTGTAACAAAGGTAACACAGTAATTGTGGGGACTTTAATCTTCATATAGACTGGGCAAACCAAATTGGCAAAAGTAGTTTGGAGGACGAGTTCATGGAATGCATTCAAGACAGTTTCCTAGAGCAATGCCTCATGGAACCAACCAAGGAACAGGCTATTTTAGATCTTGTATTGTGTAATGAGACAGGATTAATTAGTAATCTCACAGTAAAGGATCCTCTGGGGAAGAGTGATCATAATATGATAGAATTTCACAATGAGTTTGAGAGTGACATACTTAAGTCCGAAACTAGAATCTTAAACTTAAACAAAGCCAATTACATATGTATGAGGGGCGAGTTGACTAAGGTAGATTGGGAAATTAAATTAAAAGGTATGGCGGTAGATAAGCAACGGCGAACATTTAAAGAAATATTTCATAATTCTCAAAGAATATACATTTCATTGAGAAATAAAAACTCCATGGGAAAAGTGATTCATTCGTGGCTAACTACAGAAGTTAAGGATAGTATTAGATTAAAAGATGAGGCTTATAATGTTGTGAAGAAGAGTAGTAAGCCTGAGGATTGGGAGAGTTTTAGAAACCAGCAAAGGATGACCAAAAGATTGATAAAGAGGGAGAAAATATAATATGAGAGTAAACTAGCAAGAAATATAAAAACAGATTGTAAGAGCTTCTACAAGTGTGTGAAAAGGAAGAGATTAGCGAAAGTAAACGTGGATCCCTTAGAGTCTGAGACAGAAGAAATTATAATGGGGAATAATGAAATGGCAGAGACGTTAAACAAATATTTTGTATGTGTCTTCACAGTAAAAGACAGACAAAACATACCCAAAATAGTGGAGAACCAAGAGTCTAATGAGAGTGAGGAACTTAAAGTCATTAATATCAGTAAAGAAAAAGTACGGAGAAATTAATGGGACTAAAAGCCAATCCCCTGAATTCAGGATAAGGGATCGGACATTTAGGACCGAGATGAGAAATTTCTTCACTCAGAGGGTTGTGAATCTTTGGAATTCTCTACCCCAGAGGGCTGTGGATACTCAGTTGTTGAGTAAATTCAAGGCTGAGAGTGATAGATAGTTGGACTCTAAGGGAATCAAGGGATATGGGGATCGGGCGGGAAATTGGAGTTGAGGTTGAAGATCAGCCATGATCTGATTGAATGGCGGAGCAGGCTCGAGGGGTGTATGGCCTACTCCTGCTCCTGTTTCTTATGTTCTTATGTTGATATGTTCCTACCAAAATGTATCACTGCACACTTCTCTGCGTTAAATTTCATCTGCCATGTGTCTGCCCATTTCACTCACCTGTCTATATCCTCCTGAAGTCTGATACTATCCTCCACATTGTTTATTACATTTCTGAGTTTCATGTCATCTGCAGACTTTGAAATTATACCCTGTATACCCAAGTCCAGGTCATTAATACATATATAGGTCTGTGTAATAATCTCACCCTTTACTGTACACACAGATCTGCATAATTACCTCACCCTGTACCATAGACACAGATCTTTGTAATAACCTCACACTGTACTGTACACACAGGTCTGTGTAATATCCTCAGCCTCTACTGTACACAGAGACGTCTGTGTAAAAACCTCACTGTACTGTACACAGAAGTCTGTGTCATAATCTCACCCTGTACTGTACACAGAGAGGAGTGTGTAATAATCTCACCCTGTACTGTACACAGAGAGGAGTGTGTAATAATATCACCCTGTACTGTACACAGAGAGGAGTGTGTAATAATATCACCCTGTACAGTACACACAGATGTGTGTTAGATCCTTTCACTGTACTGTGCACACAGCTCTGTGTAATAAGTTCACCCTGTACTGTATACACAGGTCTGTGTAATAAACTAACCCTGCACTGTACATACAGGTCTGTGTAAAAATCACACAACGTGCTTTACACACAGGTCTGTGTAATCACCTCACCCTGTATTGTAAACCCAGGGTGTGTAATAACCTCACTCTATACACATAGGTCTGTGTAACAACCTTACCCTGTAATGTGCAAACAGGTCTGTGTAATAACCTCAACCTGTGCTGTACACACAGGTCTGTATAATAATCTCACACTGTACAGTACACACAGGTCTGTGTAATAACTTCACTCTGTAATATACAAACAGTTCTGTGTAATAACCTCATTCTGTACTCTATATACAGGTCTGTGTAATAACATCACACTTTGCTATGTACACAGATCTGTGTAATAATCTCACACGGTATTGTATATATGGGTTGTGTAATAACCTCACCCTATACCATACACACAGGTCTGTGTAATAATATCACCCTATACTGTATACAGAGCTTTGCATAATAACTTCACTCTGTACTGTGTACAAAGGTCTGAGTAACAACCTCACCCTGTACAGTACACAGAGAGGACCATGTAATAATCTCACCCTGTACTGTACACAGAGAGGTCTGTGTAATAATATAACCCTGTACTGTATACACAGGTTTGTGTAATAACCTCACTCTGTATTGTATAAATGGGTATGTGTAATAATCTCACCCTGTACTGTACACACAGGTCAATGTCATAACCTCACCCTGTACAGTACCCACAGGTCTGTGTAACAACCTCACCCTCTGCTGTAACACTGGTCTGTGTAATATCCTCACTCTGTACTGTATACATGGGTCTGTGTAATAAACTCACACTGTATTGTACACAGACTGGTCTGTGTTATAACCACAACCTGTACCGTACACACAGAGGTCTGTGTAATAACCTGACCGCGTACTGTGCACATGGAGGTCTTTGTAATGCTCTCAACCTGTACTGTACACGCAGGTCTATCTATTAATCTCAACCTGTATTATAAAGACAGGACTGTATAATAACCTTACCCTGTACTCTGCACAGAGGTCTATGTAATTGTTTCACCTTGTATGCACAGAAAGGTCTGTGTAATAACCTCACACCATACTGTACAATGAGCTCTATGTCATAATCTCACCCTCTACTGTACACAGAGAGGTCTGTGCAATAATATCACCCTGTACTGTATACACAGCTTTGTGTAATAATGTAATTCTGTACTGTATATACAGGTCTGTGTAATAACTTCATTCTGTACTATATTCACAGTTCTGTGTAATAATCTCACCCTGTACTGTACACTGAGAAGTCTGTGTAATAATATCACCCTGTGCTGTATACACAGCTTTGTGTAATAACTTCATTCTGTACTCTATACATAGGTCTGTGTAATCACCTTACCCTCTAATGTGCACACAGGTCTGTAATAACCTCAGTTTGTACGATATACTCGGGTCTGTGTAATAAACTCACCCTGCACTGTACAAACAGGTCTGCGTAAAAATCACACACCGTGCTTTACACACAGGTCTGTGTAATCACCTCACCATGTATTGTAAACACAGGTCTGTGTAATAACCTCGCTCTATACACACAGGTCTGTGTAATAACCTTACCCTGTAATGTGCAAACAGGTCTGTGTAATAACCTCAACCTGTGCTGTACACACAGGTCTATGTAATAATTGCACCCTGCGCTTAACATACAGGTCTGTATAATAACCTCACTCTGCACTGTATACACAGGTCTGCATAATAACCTCACCCTGCACCATACACACAGGTCTGTATAATAATCTCACTCTGTACTGCAACAAAGGTCTGTGTAATAACCTCACCCTGTAATATACAAACAGGTCTGTGTAATAATCTCACTACTGTATATACAGGTGTGTGTAATAACATCACCCTGTGCTGTGTACAAAGGTCTGTGTAATAACCTCACCCTGTACTGTACACAGAGAGGACCATGTAATAATCTTACCCTGTACTGTACACAGAGAGATCTGTGTAATAATATAACCCTGTACTGTATACACAGGTCTGTGTAATAATCTCACTGTACTGTATACAATGAGCTCTATGTTGTAATCTCACCCTCTATTGTACACATGAAGGTCTGTGTAATAACCTCACCCTGTACTGTACACAGCGAGGCCTTTGTAATAATATCACTCTGTACTATATACACAGCTCGGTGTAATAACCTCACTCTGTACTGTATACACAGGTCTGTGTAATTAACTCATCCTGTATTGTACACAGAGAGGTCTGTGTACTAGCCTTACCTACACTGCACACAGGCCTGTCTATGTAATAACATTGCCCTGTACTGTATTTGAAGAGGTCTGTGTAATAACCTCGCCTTGCACTGTACACAGAGAGGTCTGTTTAATAATCTCACCCTGTGCTGTACACAGACGGGTCTGTGTAATAACCTTACTCTGTACTGGACACAGAGAGGTCTGTGTAATAACCTCACCCTGTACTGTACACAGGGAAGTCTGTGTAATAGCCTCACCCTGTACTGTACACACAGAGATCTGTGTAATAACCTCACACTGTATTGTACACAGAGAGGTCTGTGTAATACCTCATCCTGTTCTGTCTGTGTAACATCCTGGCCCTGTACTGTACACAGACGGATCTATGTAATAACTTCACCCTGTACTGTACTCAGAGAGGCCTGTGTAATAACCTCAACCTGTATTGTACACAGTGAGGGCTGCATAATAACCTCATTCCATACTGTACACAGAGGGGTCTGTGTACTAACCTCAACCTGTACTGTACACAGAGATAGCTGTGTAATAACCTCACCTGTACTGTACAGAGACAGGTCTGTGTAATAACCTCACCCTGTGCTGTACACAGAGTGGTCTGTATACTAACCTTGCCCTGTACTGTATATAGTGAGGTCTGTGTAATAACCTCACCCTGCACTGTACAAAGAGGGCTGTGTAATAACCTCACCCTGCAAGGTACATGGAGAGGTCTGTGTAATAACCTCGCCCTGTACTGTACACACAGAGGTCTACGTAATAACCTCACACTGTACTGTCTGTGTAATAACCTGGCCCTGTACTATACGCAGACGGGTCTGTGTAATAACCTCACCCTGTACTGTACACAGTGAGGGCTGTGTAATAACCTCACTCCGTACTGTACACAGAGAGGTCTGTATAATAATCTCACCCTGTACTGTACAGAGAGGTCTGTATAATAATCTCACCCTGTACTGTACAGAGAGGTATGTGTAATAACCTCACCCTGTACTGTACACAGAGAGATCTGTATAATAACCTCATCCTTTACTGTACACGGAGAGGTCTGTGTAATAACCTCACCCTGTACTGCACTTGGAAAGATCTGTGTAATAACCTCACCCTTTACTGTACACAGACAGGTCTGTAATAGCCACATTGTGTACTGTGCAGGTGGATCCATTTAGAGTTTATTGATGTAAGATTGAAACTGTCAGAGCTAAAAGCCACAAGAGGCTTTTGTGTTCGCTGTGACTGGGCTGGAATTGTACCCAACATGAGGACGGAATTATGCTGGTGGATTTAATAACAACCAGTATTAATAGCCAAGATTTAGGCTGCTCGGTGGGGTTTGCTCCCTCTGTGTAGCTTCCTGAGACATGTCAGTGTGCAGGTATCAGCGGGTGAGCCAGGGCTGCGAGTTAGAGCATGAATGCTCCACATCTGCCGGCCTCTCTCAGTGTCCGTCACCGACAACAGAGGCAAGCTTTAAACGATTAATTCTGAGCCAAACAATTTGTTTAGATCATTAAATGTTTTTGTCTTCTTTGTGTTGCTGATTTTCAGATGACTCTGATGGTGTTAATCACAGAGCGAGGCAGCTGGAGGTGAATGGCACAGAAACACTCGCAGGGTCCCCAGCAATCAACACTGTTGCTGCACAGGAACATGAGGTGTCACATGCTGAATGGACAAGTATTGAGGAATGTGTCATCAGAACACCTAAAATACAAGGTAGTAAGTAGCATGTCTGTCAGCAACTGAGAGAGATAAAGCAGGTTAATGTATGTATCAGCTGACCTCACTACCGCGTCAGAAGGTTGAAACCCCAACAAGATCTAAAGAAAAAGGCCAGAAAGACTTGCATTTATACAGCGCCTTTCATGACCTCAGGATGTCCCAAAGCACTTCACAGCCAATGAAGTATTTTTTGGAGTGTGGTCACTGTTGTAATGTAGGAAACATGACAGCTAATGTGCACACAGCAAGATCCCACAAACAGCAATGTATTAAATGTCCAGATCATCTGTTTTAGTGATGTTGGTTGAGGGATAAACATTGACAAGGACACTAAGAGAACTCCCCTGCTCTTGTTTGAAATAGTGCCATGGGATCATTTACATCCACCTGAGAGGGCCTCAGTTTAACATCTCATCTGAAAGAACGTACCTCCAACAGTGCAACACTCCCTCAGTACTGCACTGGAGTGTCAGCCTTGATTATGTGCTCAGGTCAACTGGAGTGGGACTTGAACCCACAACCTTCTGACTCAGAAGGTAAGAGTGCTACCCACTGAGCCACAGTTTACACTATGACCTAGGAACTGTTCAGGTGTCCTGACCAAAATTCCTCTCCCCCCCAAACCAGCGCTATCAAAAAAAGGTTAACTGATCATTCATCTCATTTGCTGTTTCAACGGTGACTATACTTGTAATGCAATCTATTGGTGCTTTGGGGCCTCCTGAGGACATGATCAGGTGCTATAGAAAAGTAGAGTGGAGACCCTTCATCAAAACAGGAAGGACCCCTTCCCCTTACCCAAGGGAGAAGAATATGACCAGTAGAGAGTTAGAGTAGAGATGAGCCAAGGTATGGAAGTGTAGTGGCTATAGAAACATAGAAAATTTACGGCTCAAAAGGAAGCCATTCAGCTCATCACAGAATCATAGAATCATAGAAAGTTACAGCACAGAAGGAGGCCATTCGGCCCATTGTGTCCGTGCCAGCCGAAAAAGAGCTATCCACCTTCCAACACTTGGTCCATAGCCCTGCAGGTTACAGCACTTCAAGTGCACATCCAGGTACTTTTTAAATGAGTTGATGGTTTCTGCCTCTATCACCCTTTCAGGCAGTGAGTTCCAGACCCCCACCACCCTCTGAGTGAAAACATTTCTCCTCAGTTCCCCTCTAATCCTTCTACCAACTACTTTATATCTATGCCCCCTGGTCACTGACCCCTCTGCTAAGGGAAATATGTTCTTCCTATCCACCCTATCTAGTCCCATCATAATTGGAAAATGGAGGATTGGAAAATGATGGCCAGAGACTCTGCTATTTCCTCCCTTGCTTCTCTTAACAGCCTGGGATACATTTCATCCAGGCCTGGCGATTTATCTACTTTCAAAGATGCTAAACCCTTTAATACTTCCTCTCTCACTATGTTTATCCCATCCAATATTTCACACTCCTCCTCCTTAACTACAATCTCTGCATTGTTCCCACTCTTTTGTAAAGACAGATGCAAAGTATTCATTAAGCACCATACCCACATCTTCCGCCTCCACACACAGGTTACCATCTTGGTCTCTAATAGGCCCTACTCTTTCCTTTGTTATCCTCTTGCTCTTTATGTATTTATAAAACATTTTTGGGTTTTCCTTAATTTTACTTGCCAATATTTTTTCATTCCCTCTCTTTGCTTTCCTAATTTCCTTTTTAATTTCACCCCTGCACTTTCTATACTCCTCTAGACTTTCTGCAGTACTGAGCTCTCGGTGTCTGACATAAGCTTCCCTTTCCTGCCTTAGCTTACCCTGTGTGCTCCTTGTCATCCAGGGGGTTTTAGATTTGGCAGTTTCACTCTTTTTCTTTGTGGGATCATGTTTACTCTGAACCCCTTGAATCTGGTACTGGACTAGCGATCCAGAGGTCATAGAGTCATAGAGTTATACAGCACGGATAGAGGCCCTTCGGCCCATCGTGTCCGCGCCGGCCATCAGCCCTATCTACTCTAATCCCATATTCCAGCATTTGGTCCATAGCCTTGTATGCTATGGCATTTCAAGTGCTCATCCAAATGCTTCTTGAATGTTGTGAGGGTTCCTGCCTCCACAACCCTTTCAGGCAGTGAGTTCCAGACTCCAACCACCCTCTGGGTGAAAAAGTTCTTTCTCAAATCCCCTCTAAACCTCCCGCCTTTTACCTTGAATCTATGTCCCCTTGTTATAGAACCCTCAACGAAGGGAAAAAGCTCCTTAGTATCCATCCTATCTGTGCCCCTCATAATTTTGTACACCTCAATCATGTCCCCCCTCAGCCTCCTCTGCTCCAAGGAAAACAAACCCAATCTTCCCAGTCTCTCTTCATAGCTGAAGCGCTCCAGCCCTGGTAACATCCTGGTGAATCTCCTCTGCACCCTCTCCAAAGCGATCACATCCTTCCTGTAGTGTGGCGACCAGAACTGCACACAGTACTCCAGCTGTGGCCTAACCAGTGTTTTATACAGCTCCATCATAACCTCCTTGCTCTTATATTCTATGCCTCGGCTAATAAAGGCAAGTATCCCATATGCCTTCTTTACCACCTTATCTACCTGTTCCGCCGCCTTCAGGGATCTGTGAACTTGCACACCAAGATCCCTCTGACCCTCTGTCTTGCCTAGGGTCCTCCCATTCATTGTGTATTCCCTTGCCTTGTTAGTCCCTCCAAAGTGCATCACCTCGCACTTTTCCGGGTTAAATTCCATTTGCCACTGTTCCGCCCATCTGACCAACCCATCTATATCGTCCTGCAGACTGAGGCTATCCTCCTCGCTATTTACCACCCTACCAATTTTTGTATCATCAGCGAACTTACTGATCATACCTTTTACATTCATATCCAAGTCATTAATGTAGACCACAAACAGCAAGGGACCCAGCACCGATCCCTGTGGTACCCCACTGGCCACAGGCTTCCAGTCACAAAAACAACCTTCGACCATCACCCTCTGCCTTCTGCCACTAAGCCAGTTTTGTATCCAAAGTGCCAAGGCACCCTGGATTCCATGGGCTATGAGTTCAAATCTCACCACAGCGAGTTGTGAAATTAAATTCGATAAACCTGGTAATTTGTTGCTGGCACTAAAAAACGACCATGAAAGCTGCTGGACTGTCGTAAAAACCCAACTGGTTCACTAATGTCCTTCAGGGAGGGACCTGTCACCCCCACCCGGGGTCTGGCTTGCATGTGACTCCAGTCCACATTGTGTACATGACTCTTAATACCCTGGGAAGCCTCTCAACTGTAAACAATTGCTGAAGAACATGACTCACCACCAACAAGAGGTGGGCAATAACTGTACACTTTCAAGCATTGGCCTCAGTCCAAGAACATATAATAAAAGGGCTGGCTGCGATATCAAACAGACAGCCACTGATTCCGAAGAAGGTAAATAGAGTTTAAAATGTGAGCCAGAGGTGCAACAAACAATGATCATGTCAGTCAAGTCAGGTTCCAGAACGGGAGCGAGAGCTGATCATGAAAGGGACAATCCAGCGGAAAAATTAGGTGGACGACTGAGGGCAGAGGTTGAAGTCAATGTTGAGCAGAGTGGCCTGAGGGAAGGTGAGATACTGTTCCTGTGGTTGGAGCAGCATTGAAGGTGAAGGCGGAAAGGGTTGTTGCGGGAGTGCTGAGTACAAGGTGATAGGCTGCTGTTTGTGTGACACATACTCGCTGTAGTTTGTACTATCCACACAGTAACTAAAGCTGTACTGTTCCACCACAACCAGCAGCCTGGACCCACCAAGCTCATTTCAGCCCACAGCCACTGACCCTTACATAGCAGCAGTGTGTGACTGTATGTCTGGAACAGGCCTCTCACTACAGGTGAGCGGGTGCAGTGGGAGAACAGGCACAAGCATATTCCCTTTTGAGGATTCCTGGGTGGAGGTGGTTGAAGGGTTAACTATGTGCAGTTGGTGTGGTGCCAGAGGGTGAGTCACCGTTAACCTTGCCATCACCTGCCACCGATGCTCCCTCGCATTGTTGGTTTGTGATGGAATGTTGAATCATGTCTCGGAGTGTGAACAATACCCCATTCTAGCCCCGTGTGGACCCTCCCACACATCTGTGAGCTGCACACGGTGGGGGCATTCCTGGCTACAATAGGAGCCGTATCATTGAGTAGGAGAATGGGCTGTCGCTCCGTGCCCAACAGTCTCACCGTGTCAGAATTTTGCCTCTTTCCTCGGTTTAAAAATAGTTTTGAAAGCAGTCAAGTGGCTATTTATAGGTCAGTGAGTTTGATATAGTCACAACTTTTATAGCCCAGCACTAGAATACGCTTTCACAATAAATTACAGGAACAACGGCTAGTACTGATTACCAGCTGAATGGGCCAAAATTAAACAATGTTCCATGATGACAGAGACAGGGAGAGTGAGATGGAGGGACAGAGGAGAGAGAGAGAGGGTGGGAGAAAGAGAGAGAAAGACGGGGAGAAAGAGACAGGGAGAGAGAGAGAGGGGCAGAAAGAGACAGGGAGAGAGAGAGAGGGGCAGAAAGAGACAGCGGGAGGCAGGGAGAAAGAGAGAGAGGGGGAGAAAAAGACAGCCAGAGAGAGAGAAAGAGAGAGCGAGAGGGAGGGACAGAGGAGAGAGAGGGGGAGAGAGAAAGAGAGAGAGAGAAGGGGAGAAAAAGAGAGAGAGAGTCAGGGACAGAGATAGAAAGAGGGGAGAAAGAGACAGAGAGAGAGAGGCAAATAGAGAGAGTGAGAAAGAGACAGATAGAGAGAGAGAGGGAAAGAGGCAGGGAGAGAGAGGGGAGAAAGACAGAGAGAGAGAGGGGAGAAAGAGACAGACAGAGAGAGAGAAAGAGAGAGCGAGAGGGAGGGACAGAGGAGAGAGAGAGGGAGAGAGAAAGAGAGAGAGAGAAGGGGAGAAAAAGAGAGAGAGAGTCAGGGACAGAGATAGAAAGAGGGGAGAAAGAGACAGAGAGAGAGAGGCAAATAGAGAGAGTGAGAAAGAGACAGATGGAGAGAGAGGGAAAGAGGCAGGGAGAGAGAGGGGAGAAAGACAGAGAGAGAGAGGGGAGAAAGAGACAGACAAGAGAGAGAGAGAGGGAAAGAGACAGAGAGAGAGGGAATGAGACAGAGAGAGAGAGGGGATAAAGAGACAGAGAGAGACAGAGAGAGAAACGGAGTGAGAGATAGAGACGGAGGGAGAAACAGAGACAGAGAAGGAGACGGAGAGGGAGAAAGAGAAGGAGACAGAGAGAGAGAGAGACAGAGAGGCAGAGATAGAGTCAGAGAGGTAGAGACAGAGACAGGGAGGCAGAGACAGAGAGAGACGGAGAGAGAGACAGAGAGATGTTGCGATTTATGGTGTACTACTGGAGGTCTGTACACCCAGGCCTTAGAGGGGGTGCAGAAGAGATTTACTAGAATGGTACCAGGAATGAGGGACTTCAGTTTTGTGGAGAGACTAGAAAAGCTGGGATTGTTCACCTTAGAGCAGAGAAGGTTAAGGAGAGATTTGATCGAGGTGTTTAAAATCATTAACGGTTTTGATAGAGTAAATAAGGAGAAGCCGTTTCCAGTGGCAGAAGAGTTGGTAACCAGAGGACACAGATTTAAGGTGATTGGCAAAAGAGCCAGAGGCGATATGAGGAAAGTTTTTTTACGCAGCGAGTAGTTATGATCTGGAATGCGCTGCCTGAAAGGGTGATGGAAGCAGATTCAATAGTAACTTTCAAAAGTGAAATGGATAAATAATTAAAGGGAAAACATTTACAGGCCAAGGGGAAAGAGCAGAGGAATTGGACTAATTGGAAAGCTCTTTTAAAGAGCCGGCACAGGCATGATGGGCCGAATGGCCTCCTTCTGTGCTGTACCTACTGCGATACTATGATAATGGGGGTCTGCACACCCGGGACTAGGTGTAATACGTGACAGGGGTTAGAGGGGCCTCCCCAGATACGGGAGTGTGGGTCATGGGTTAGAGGGGTTTCCCCAGATACGGGAGTGTGGGTCGTGGGTTAGAGGGGTTTCCCCAGATACGGGAGTGTGGGTCGTGGGTTAGAGGGGTTTCCCCAGATACGGGAGTGTGGGTCGTGGGTTAGAGGGGCCTCCCCAGATACAGGAGTGTGGGTCGTGGGTTAGAGGGGTTTCCCCAGATACAGGAGTGTGGGTCATGGGTTAGAGGGGCCTCCCCAGATACAGGAGTGTGGGTCATGGGTTAGAGGGGCCTCCCCAGATACGGGAGTGTGGGTCGTGGGTTAGAGGGGTTTCCCCAGATACGGGAGTGTGGGTCGTGGGTTAGAGGGGTCTCCCCAGATACAGGAGTGTGGGTCGTGGGTTAGAGGGGTTTTCTCAGATACAGGAGTGTGAGGCATGGGTTAGAGGGGTCTCCCCAGATACAGGAGTGTGAGGCATGGGTTAGAGGGGTCTCCCCAGATACAGGAGTGTGGGTCGTGGGTTAGAGGGGTCTCCCCAGATACAGGAGTGTGGGTCGTGGGTTAGAGGGGTTTCCTCAGATACGGGAGTGTGAGGCATGGGTTAGAGGGGTCTCCCCAGATACAGATTGTGAGGCAGAGTTAGAGGGGTCTCCCCAGATACAGGAGTGTGAGGCAAGGTTAGAGGGGTCTCCCCAGATACAGATTGTGAGGCAGGGTTAGAGGGGTCTCCCCAGATACAGATTGTGAGGCAGGGTTAGAGGGGCCTCCCCAGATACAGGAGTGTGAGACAGGGTTAGAGGGGCCTCTTAGACACAGTATTGTGAGACAGGGATAGAGGGGCCTCCCCAGATACAGGAGTGTGGGACAGGTTTAGAGGGGCCTCCCCAGATACAGGAGTGTGGGACAGGTTTAGAGGGACCCCCCCAGATACAGGAGTGTGAGATAGGGATTAAGGGGCCTCCCCGCATACGGGAGTGTGTGACAAGGTTAGAATGGCCTCCCCGGATAATGTGAGACAGGGTTAGAGGGGCCTCCCCAGATATGGAGTGTGTGACAGGGTTAGAGGGGCCTCTTAGATACAGTATTGTGAGGCAGGGATAAAGGGGCTTCCCCAGATACAGGAATGTGATACAGGGTTAGAGGGGCCTCCCCAGATACAGGAGTGTGAGACAAGGTTAAAGGGGCCTCCCCAGATACTGGAGTGTGAGACAAGGTTAAAGGGGCCTCCCCAGATACTGGAGTGTGAGACAAGGTTAAAGGGGCCTCCCCAGATACTGGAGTGTGAGCCAGGGTTAGAGGGGCCTCCCCAGATACAGGAATGTGAGACAGGGTTAGAGGGGCCTCCCCAGATACAGGAATGTGAGACAGGGTTAGAGGGGCCTCCCCAGATACAGGATTGTGACACAGGGTTTGAGGGACCTACCCAGTTGTGGGAGTGTGAAAGAGGGGTTAGAGGGGTCTTCCCAGATATGAGAGCAGAATTCAAGTCTCAGCCTGGCGGTGGGCTACGAAATGTACAGTGAAAAATATTTTATACGAAAGAGAAGCTGCTTGAAATGATAGCTTCAGCAAAGGAGATGTGGGAATTCCATTTGAGACGAGCGGAGTCAGAGAGGCCAACAATGTCGATAGATGAAGGTTGAAGGGTTGAGTGCTTAAAGGTGGAAGCTGTTGGCTGGACATGAGGCACGTGACAAAATTATCTTTGAAGAATTAAATTAGCAAGATTTACATCACCCAGTTGAAGGAGCTCGGGGAAAAGAAGTGATTGAGCCATTGCACTGAGAAGGGTGGAGGTGGTTAGCATTGATGGTGTGTGAACAGAGGGAAGTCAATGAATGTGACGTAGAATCATCAAAGATAAAGGATTCGGTAATGAGTGGAAGAGATGGCTGTGTGAAAAGGGAACCAAGTGGGTGGGAGGGCAGAGTCCTGGGAATCCCAGCATCTGTGGAAAATGAATCAGAGGAAGAGCTTTAATCACAGCACAGAGGGGATTGGAGAAGAACCCCAATAGCTGCACAATGTCATAGTGACACATTCTCTATACAGATCAGACACAGCACTAAACCAACCAGAACACACATCCTTACAGTGAAGTTAACCAAACAAGGAACTGAAGAGCTTTCCTGAACAACAATAGGTTATCAGTCCCCTCCCCCATACCGATGACCCAAATGGGGAGTTTTGTTGATTTGTAGTTTAGAATGGAGCCCCTTCAACAACAACTTGCATTTATATAGCACCTTTAACGTAGTAAAACGTCCCAAGACATTTTGCAGGAGTGATTATCAAAAAAAGTTTGACACTAAGCCACATAAAAAGATATTAGGGCAGGTGACCAAAAGCTTGGTCAAAGAGATAGGTTTTAAGGAGCATCTTAAAGGAGGAGAGAGAGGTAGAGAGGCGGAGAGGTTTAGGGAGGGAATTCCAGAGCTTAGGCCCTAGGCAGCTGAAGGCACGGCCGCCAATGGTGGAGCGAAGAAAATCAGAGATGAGCAAGAGGCCAGAATTGGAGGAGTGCAGAGATCCCGGAGGGTTGTAGAGCTGGAGGAGGTTACAGAGATAGGGAGGGGTGAGGCCATGGAGTGATCTGAAAACAAGAACAAGAATTTTAAAGTCAAGGCATTGCCGGACCAGGAGCCAATGTAGGTCAGTGAGCACAGGGATGATGGGTGAATGGGGCTTGGTGCGAGTCAGGATACAGGCAGCAGAGTTTTGGATGAGCTCAAGTTTACGGAGGGTGGAGGATGGGAGGCCAGCCTGCAAAGCATTGAAATAGTCGCGTCTAGAGATAACAAAAACATGGATGAGGGCAGCAGATGAGCTGAGGCAGGGGCGGAGACGAGGATGTTACGGAGGTGGAAGTAGGCGGTCTTGGTGATGGAACGGATATGGGGTTGGAAGCTCAGCTCACGGTCAAATAGGATGCCAAGGATGCAAACGGTCTGGTTCAGCCTCAGACAGTGGCCAGGGAGAGGGATGGAGTCGGTGACTAGGGAGCAGAGTTTGCGGCAGGGACCGAAGATAATGGTTTCGGTCTTCCCAATATTTAATTGGAGGAAATTTCTGCTCACCCGATAACCAGTTTATGTAACCAGCTTGCAATAAGTACACTTGCCTATAAACTATGACCATTCGAGGAGGTCTACCTGCCCAAGATGCCAAAGAAGGGCCTTGGTCAGATACGTTTTAATGTGTTCTGTCAGGCTGTCATGGTATGGGGGGATAACTTTCACATCATAAACATTGGCGCAAGGTACAGAAAGCAACTAAAATTTGAGAAATTTTTATTGTTTTAAAACATGAACTGTAAATTGAAATAAAGTTTTTTAATCTGGTGAAATTTGCAGTGTTAGCTCTTGATTCTGCTAATTTTCTTTGTTAATAAACCTGATTAATAATTTAAGGCAGCAAGATAAGATCCAGAGTTATTTACCCATCAGTCGAGTACAAGGCAGGTCAGACTATTTACAGTGAGCTTATCAGCTGTGTAAGGGGTTTAATGTTCGCCAAGAGCACTCTCTATTATCACATATGTTGTGCATATGTACATGCTTCAGATCATAAGATGTGAGAGCTTACTTAAGAGAACAGTCTTCAGCACTGCACGTGAAGCCAGGATCTGATGAGAGCCCGAATCATGCCACCTTCTCACCACATCCCTCAATCCCACCCACCTTCTCACCACATCCCTCAATCCCACCCACCTTCTCACCACATCCCTCAATCCCACCCACCTTCTCACTACATCCCTCAAACCCACCCACCTTCTCACCACAACCCTCAATCCCACCCACCTTCTCACCACAACCCTCAATCCCACCCACCTTCTCACCACATCCCTCAATCCCACCCACCTTCTCACTACATCCCTCAAACCCACCCACCTTCTCACCACAACCCTCAATCCCACCCACCTTCTCACCACATCCCTCAATCCCACCCACCTTCTCACCACATCCCTCAATCCCACCCACCTTCTCACTACATCCCTCAAACCCACCCACCTTCTCACCACAACCCTCAATCCCACCCACCTTCTCACCACATCCCTCAATCCCACCCACCTTCTCACTACATCCCTCAAACCCACCCACCTTCTCACCACATCCCTCAATCCCACCCACCTTCTCACCACATCCCTCAATCCCACCCACCTTCTCACCACATCCCTCAATCCCACCCACCTTCTCACTACATCCCTCAATCCCACCCACCTTCTCACCACATCCCTCAATCCCACCCACCTTCTCACCACATCCCTCAATCCCACCCACCTTCTCACCACATCCCTCAATCCCACCCACCTTCTCACTACATCCCTCAATCCCACCCACCTTCTCACCACATCCCTCAATCCCACCCACCTTCTCACCACATCCCTCAATCCCACCCACCTTCTCACCACATCCCTCAATCCCACCCACCTTCTCACTACATCCCTCAATCCCACCCACCTTCTCACCACATCCCTCAATCCCACCCACCTTCTCACTACATCCCTCAAACCCACCCACCTTCTCACTACATCCCTCAAACCCACCCATCTTTTCACCATAGCCTTCAAACCCACCTTCCCACCTTCTCAACATATCCCTCAGTGCCACTGACACCCCATCTCACCATATCCCTCAACCACACCTACCCACCTAACAATTTCCCTCAATCACACCCAACTTCTCACCATATCCCTCAACCCCACCAACCCACTTTCTTACCATATCCCTCAACTTCACCTCCCCTCCTTCTTACCATATCCCTCAACCCCACCTACTCACCATCTCACCTTATGCCTCAACCCCTTCCAACCAACTTCTCACCACATCCCTCAATCCAACCTGTCCACCTTCTCACCCTATCCCTCAATCCTACCTACACATCTCACCCTATCCCTCAATCCCACCTACACACCTCACCCTATCCCTCAATCCCACCTACACATCTCACCCTATCCCTCAATCCCACCTACACACCTCACCCTATCCCTCAATCCCACCTACACACCTCAACCTATCCCTCAATCCCACCTACACATCTCACCCTATCCCTCAATCCCACCTACACATCTCACCCTATCCCTCAATCCCACCTACACACCTCACCCTATCCCTCAATCCCACCTACACATCTCACCCTATCCCTCAATCCCACCTACACATCTCACCCTATCCCTCAATCCCACCTACACACCTCACCCTATCCCTCAATCCCACCTACACATCTCACCCTATCCCTCAATCCCACCTACACACCTCACCCTATCCCTCAATCCCACCTACACACCTCACCCTATCCCTCAATCCCACCTACACACCTCACCCTATCCCTCAATCCCACCTACACACCTCACCCTATCCCTCAATCCCACCTACACACCTCACCCTATCCCTCAATCCCACCTACACATCTCACCCTATCCCTCAATCCCACCTACACACCTCACCCTATCCCTCAATCCCACCTACACATCTCACCCTATCCCTCAATCCCACCTACACATCTCACCCTATCCCTCAATCCCACCTACACATCTCACCCTATCCCTCAATCCCACCTACACATCTCACCCTATCCCTCAATCCCACCTACACACCTCACCCTATCCCTCAATCCCACCTACACATCTCACCCTATCCCTCAATCCCACCTACACACCTCACCCTATCCCTCAATCCCACCTACACACCTCACCCTATCCCTCAATCCCACCTACACACCTCACCCTATCCCTCAATCCCACCTACACACCTCACCCTATCCCTCAATCCCACCTACACACCTCACCCTATCCCTCAATCCCACCTACACATCTCACCCTATCCCTCAATCCCACCTACACACCTCACCCTATCCCTCAATCCCACCTACACATCTCACCCTATCCCTCAATCCCACCTACACATCTCACCCTATCCCTCAATCCCACCTACACATCTCACCCTATCCCTCAATCCCACCTACACATCTCACCCTATCCCTCAATCCCACCTACACATCTCACCCTATCCCTCAATCCCACCTACACACCTCACCCTATCCCTCAATCCCACCTACACATCTCACCCTATCCCTCAATCCCACCTACACACCTCACCCTATCCCTCAATCCCACCTACACACCTCACCCTATCCCTCAATCCCACCTACACATCTCACCCTATCCCTCAATCCCACCTACACACCTCACCCTATCCCTCAATCCCACCTACACATCTCACCCTATCCCTCAATCCCACCTACACATCTCACCCTATCCCTCAATCCCACCTACACATCTCACCCTATCCCTCAATCCCACCTACACATCTCACCCTATCCCTCAATCCCACCTACACATCTCACCCTATCCCTCAATCCCACCTACACACCTCACCCTATCCCTCAATCCCACCTACACATCTCACCCTATCCCTCAATCCCACCTACACACCTCACCCTATCCCTCAATCCCACCTACACACCTCACCCTATCCCTCAATCCCACCTACACATCTCACCCTATCCCTCAATCCCACCTACACACCTCACCCTATCCCTCAATCCCACCAACACACCTCACCCTATCCCTCAATCCCACCTACACATCTCACCCTATCCCTCAATCCCACCTACACACCTCACCCTATCCCTCAATCCCACCTACACACCTCACCCTATCCCTCAATCCCACCTACACATCTCACCCTATCCCTCAATCCCACCTACACACCTCACCCTATCCCTCAATCCCACCTACACACCTCACCCTATCCCTCAATCCCACCTACACATCTCACCCTATCCCTCAATCCCACCTACACACCTCACCCTATCCCTCAATCCCACCTACACATCTCACCCTATCCCTCAATCCCACCTACACACCTCACCCTATCCCTCAATCCCACCTACACACCTCACCCTATCCCTCAATCCCACCTACACACCTCACCCTATCCCTCAATCCCACCTACACATCTCACCCTATCCCTCAATCCCACCTACACATCTCACCCTATCCCTCAATCCCACCTACACATCTCACCCTATCCCTCAATCCCACCTACACACCTCACCCTATCCCTCAATCCCACCTACACATCTCACCCTATCCCTCAATCCCACCTACACACCTCACCCTATCCCTCAATCCCACCTACACATCTCACCCTATCCCTCAATCCCACCTACACATCTCACCCTATCCCTCAATCCCACCTACACACCTCACCCTATCCCTCAATCCCACCTACACACCTCACCCTATCCCTCAATCCCACCTACACACCTCACCCTATCCCTCAATCCCACCTACACATCTCACCCTATCCCTCAATCCCACCTACACACCTCACCCTATCCCTCAATCCCACCTACACATCTCACCCTATCCCTCAATCCCACCTACACATCTCACCCTATCCCTCAATCCCACCTACACACCTCACCCTATCCCTCAATCCCACCTACACATCTCACCCTATCCCTCAATCCCACCTACACACCTCACCCTATCCCTCAATCCCACCTACCTACTTTCTCACCATACCTCTAAACCCTATCTACCTGCCCTTTTGCCATATGCTCAATCCCACTACCCAGCTGTTCAACATATCTGTCAACTCCACTTACCCACCTTCTCACCATATCCCTCAATCCCAGGTACCCACCTTCTCACCATATCTTGAAACCCTATCTACCCGCCCTTTTACCATATCCTCAGTCCCACCACCCACCTTCTCACCATATCCCTCCCCACCTATGCACCTCACCATAACCCTCAAGCCCACCTACCCACCTTTGCACCATATCCCCAAACCCCACCTACTCACCATCTCACCTTATGCCTCAACCCCTCCTAACCAACTTGTCACCATATCCCTCAATCCCACCAAGCCATGTCTTCACCATAACCTTCAATCCCACCTACCCAACCTCTCACCATTTCCCTCAATCACATCCAATTTCTTACCACATCCCTCAATCCAACCTACCCACCTTCTCACCATATCCCTCAATCCCACCTACCCACCTGCTCACCATATCTCTAAACCCTATCTACCTGCCCTTTTACCATATCCTCAATCACACTATTCATCTTCTCACCATATTCCTCAACTCTACTTACCCACCATTTCATCATATCCCTTAAAACCACCTACCCAACTTCTCTCCTTCTTACCATATCCCTCATCCCACTACCCACATTCTCCCCATATCCCCCAACTCCACCTACCCACCATCTCACCGTATCCCTCAACCCCACCTACCCATCTTCTCACCATATCCCTCGATCCCTCACCTTCTCACCAGATCCCTCAAGCCCACCTACCAACTTCTCACCATATCCGTCAATCCCACCTGCACACAGTCTCACCAAATCCCTCAACCCCAGCTACACACCTCATTAGATCATTCAAACCCACCTATTCACTTTCTCACCATATCCCTCAACCCCACCTTTCCACATTCTCATCATATCCCTCAACATTACCTACCCACCTTCTCACCATACCCCTCAATCCCTCATCCCACTTACCCACATTCTCACCATATCCTTCAATCCCATTATCATATCCCTCAACCTCACCTACCCACCTTCTCATCCTATCCCTTAACCTCACCTACCCAACTGCTCACAGAATCCCTCATCCTCACCTATTCACATTCTCATCATATCCCTCAACCCCACCTAACCATCTTCTAACCATATCCCTCAATGTTGGGTACAGTCGCATAGTGGCTATGTTACATAGACTAGTAATGGGCATAAGTTCAAATCCTGCCACGGCAGCTGGGGAATTTAAATTCAATTAATTAAATTTAAAAATCTGGAATAAAAAGCTAGCATCATTAATAGTGACCATAAAACTACCGGATTGTCGTAAAAAACCATCTGGTTCACTAATGTCCTTTAGGGAAGGAAACCTGCTGTCCTTACTTGGTCTGGCCTATGTGTGACTCCAGACCCACAGTAATGTGATTGATTCTTAACTGCCCTCTGAAACGGCCTAGCAAACCACTCAGTTGTTAAATCCCACTACAAAAAAAAAGCAAGAAGGCGGCTCACCATCACCTTCTCAAGGGCAATTAGGGATGGGCAATAAATTCTGGCCTTGCCAGTGACGCCCACATCCAATAAAAAATATCACCTTCTCACTGGATCCCTCAACCCCACATTTTCACCAAATCCCTCACCCCCAGCTTCTCACCATATCCTTCAATCACACCTACCCACCTACTCACCATATCTCAAAACCCTATTTACCCACCCACTTACCATATCCTCAATCCCAATACCCATATCCTCACCATATCCCTCAATGCCACCTACCGACCTTCTCACCATATCCTACAATCCCAGCTTCTCACCGTGTGATTGAGAACCCTATCTACCCGCCCTCTCACCATATTCCTCAACCCCACATTCTCACTATATCCTTCAAACCCACCTTCTTACTGACTCCCTCACATCCACCTTCTCACCAAATGTGTCAACCTCGCCATATCCCTCAACCCCACCTACACAACTGTTCACCATACCCCTGAACCCCACGTACTGACACTTTCACCATATCCTCAATCCCACTTTCTCATCTTCTCACCATATCTCTAAACCCTATCTACCCGCACTCTTACCATATCCTCAATCCCACTACTCACCATATCCTTCAATCCCACCTTCTCACCGTAACCCTCAATCCCAGGTACCCTCCTTCTCACCATATCCCTTAATCGCAACTTCTCTCCTTCTTACCATATCTCGCAACCCTATCTTCCTGTCCTCTCACCATATCCCTCAACCCCACCAACCCACATTTTCACCATATCCCTCAACCCTATCTACCCACCTTCTCAACATATCTCTCAACCCTATGTACCCGCCCTCTCACCATATCCCTCAATTCCACTACCCACCTTCTCACCATATCCCTCAACCCCACCTACCCATCCTCTCACCATATCCCTCAACCCCACCTAATAATTTCTGGATTACTACCTGAGCCACACACAAAGCGGCATAGGGACAAACAGATCAGAGAAATAAATGCGTGGCTCAAAGAGTGGTGTGGGAGATTATTCATAAGGCACTGGCACCTGTACTGGGAAAAGAGGAAGTTGTTCCATTGGGACGGGCTGGGACCAGTGTCCTGGCAAATCGAATAACTAGGGTGGTAGCTAGGGCTTTAAACTAAAAAGCGGGGGAGAGGGATCAGGTATGGGTAAATTTATAAATCTAAAGAGAAAAGACAAGGCCATAGAGCAGTGTGGCGATTTGGGAAAAGATAAGCAGAGTGTGTCAGGAAGGGACAGAGAGTCAGGGAGTAAGGTCAAATCAGGGAAAAATAGTTAAAAGTTAAAATTGAAGGCGCTTTATCTCAATGCACAAAGCATTCATAACAAGATAGACGAATTAATGGTACAAATAGAGATAAACAGATTAGATCTAGTAGCCATTACTGAGACATGGTTGCAAGGTGACCAAGGTTGGGAACTAAATATTCCAGGATACTTGACTTTTCGAAAAGATAGGCAGAATGGAAAAGGATGACATAAAGACAGTGGTGAGAAAGGATCTTGGCTCGGAAGATCAGGAAATAGAATAAGTATGGGTGGAAATAAGAAATAACAAGGGGCAGAAAACACTAGTGGGAGTAGTTTATAGGCCCCCTAATAGTAGTTATATTGTTGGACAGTAATTAATAAGATTTCTTATTAATCAAGAAATAAGATGAGCTTGCAACAATCATGGGGGACTTTAATCTTCATATAGACTGGGCAAATCAAATTGGCAAAAGTAGTTTGGAGGACGAGTTCATGGAATGCATTTGAGTCAGTTTCCTAGAAGAACACATTGTGGAACCAACCAGGGAAAAGTTTATATTAGATCTTGTATTGTGTAATGAGACAGGGTTAATTAGTAATCTCACAGTAAAGGATCCTCTGGGGAAGAGTGATCATAATATGATAGAATTTCACATTGTGTTCGAGAGTGACGTAGTTAAGTTAAAAACCAGAATCTTAAGCCTAAACAAAGCCAATTACCTAGGTAAGAGGGACAAGCCAGCTAAGGTAGTTTGGGAAATTAGATTAAAAGATATGATGGTAGATCAGCAATGGTAAACATTTAAAGAAATATTTCATAATTCTCAATGAATATACATTCCATTGGAGTAAAAACTCCATGGTGATCCATCCGTGGCTAACTAAAGAAGTTAAGGATAGTATTAGATTAGAAGAAGAGGCTTATAATGTTACTAAGAAGAGTAGTAAGCCTGAGGATTGGGAGAGTTTTAGAAACCAGCAAAGAATGACCAAAATATTGATAAAAAGGGAGAAATGGAATATGAGAGTAAACTGGCAAGAAATATAAAAACAGATTGTAAGAGCTTCTTCAAGTATGTAAAAAGGAAGAGATTAGCGAAAGTAAACATGGGTCCCTTAGAGGCTGAGACAGGAGAAATTATAATGGAGAATAAGGAAAAGGCAGAGATGTTAAACAAATATTTTGTATCTGTCTTCACTGTAGAAGTTACAAAAGACATACCAGAAATAGTGGGGAACCAAGGGTCTAATGAGAGTGAGGAACTTAATGTAGTTAATATTAGTAAAGCAAAAGTACTGGAGAAATTAATGGGACTAAAAGCCGACAAATCCCCTGGACCTGATGGCCTATATCCTAGGGTTCTAAAAGAGGTGGCTGCAGAGATAGTGGATGCATTGGTTGTGATCTTCCAAAATTCCCTAGATTCTAGGGAATTTTGGATAATTTCACATTTCCCCACATTATAATCGATCTGCCACCTTCTCGCCCATTTACTTAACCTGTCTATATCCCTTTGCAGCCTCTTCGCGTCCTCCTCACAGCTTACTTTCCCACCTAGCTTTGTATCGTCCCAGTGGATTGGAAGGTAGCAAATTTCAAGAAAGGAGGGAGAGAGAAAACTGGGAACTACAGGCCAATTTGCCTGACATCAGTAGTCAGGAAAATGTTGGAACCTATTATTAAGGATGTGGTAACAGGGCATTTAGGAAATCATAATATGATTAGATCATGTTTGACAAATCTACTAGAGTTTTTTGAGGATGTAACGATCAGGGTAGATAAAGGGGAACCATTGGGTGTAGTGTATTTGGATTTTCAAAAGGCATTTGATAAGGTGCCACATAAAATGACTCATGGGGTTGGGGGTAATATATTAGCATGGACAGAGGATTGGTTAACGAACAAAAAACAGAGAGTAGGAATAAATGGTTCATTTTTAGGTTGGCAGGCTGTAACTACTGGGGTGCTGCAAGGATCAGCTCTTTACAATCTGTATTAATGACTTAGATGAATTGACCGTGTGTAATGTGTCCAAGTTTGGTGACGATACAAAGCTAGGTGGGAAAGTAAGCTGTGAGGAGGACGCGAAGAGGCTGCAAAGGGATATAGACAGGTTAAGTAAATGGGCGAGAAGGTGGCAGATCGATTATAATGTGGGGAAATGTGAAATTATCCACTTTGGAAGGAAGAATAGAAAAACAGGATATTATTTAAATCATGAGAAACAATTAAATGTTGGTGTTCAGAGGGATTTGGGTGTCCCTGTACATGAAACACAGAAAGTTAACATGCAGGTACAGCAAGCAATTAGGAAGGCAAATGGTATGTTGGCCTTTATTGCAAGGAGGATTGGAGTACAAGAGTAAGGAAGTCTTGCTGCAATTGTACACAGCTTTGGTGAGACCTCACCTGGAGTACTGTGTATAGTTTTGGTCTCCTTACCTAAGGAAGGATATACTTGCCTTAGAGGCGGTGCAACGAAGGTTCACTAAATTGATTCCTGGGATGAGAGGGTTGTTCTATGAGGAGAGTTGAGTAGAATGGGCCTATACTCTCTGGAGTTTAGAAGAGGTGATCCCATTGAAACATATAAGATTCTGAGAGGTCTTGACAGGGTAGATGCTGAGAGGCTATTTTCTCTGGCTGGAGAGTCTAGAACTAGTGGGCATAGTCTCAGGATAAGGGGTCGGACATTTAGGACTGAGATGAGGAGAAATTTCTTCACTCAGAGGGTTGTGAATCTTTGGAATTCTCTACCCCAGAGGGCTGTGGTTGCTCAGATGTTGAGTATATTTAAGACTGAGATCGACAGATTTTTGGACTCTCGGGGAATCAAGGGATATGGGGATCGGGCGGGAAAGTGGAGTTGAGATTGAAGATCAGCCATGATCTTATTGAATGACGGAGCAGGCTCCAGGGGCCGTAAGGCCTACTCCTGCTCCTATTTATTATTTTATTATTTTCTACCCACGTTCTCATTATATCTCTCAATCTCTTCTCTCTCCAGATACACATCTAATTTTCTCTTGACCCCATTAATACTGTCTGTTTCAAAATCCTTTCATGGAGACGTATTCTGTTAGTCTGCATGAATACATCTCTGCACTCTGCTGTCTCACGGTACATTGTTAGATATTTAGGAACACAGGAAATTAGAATCATAGAATCATAGAAGTTTACAACATGGAAACAGGCCCTTCGGCCCAACATGTCCATGTCGCCCAGTTTATACCACGAAGCTAGTCCCAATTGCCTGCACTTGGCCCATATCCCTCTATACCCATCTTACCCATGCAACTGTCCAAATGCTTTTTAAAAGACAAAATTGTACCCGCCTCTACTACTGCCTCTGGCAGCTCGTTCCAGACACTCACCACCCTTTGAGTGAACAAATTGCCCCTCTGGACACCTTTTGTATCTCTCCCCTCTCACCTTAAATCTATGTCCCCTCATTATAGACTCCCCTACCTTTGGGAAAAGATTTTGACTATCTACCTTATCTATGCCCCTCATTATTTTATAGACTTCTATAAGATCACCCCTAAACCTCCTACTCTCCAGGGAAAAAAGTCCCAGTCTATCTAACCTCTCCCTATAAGTCAAACCATCAAGTCCCGGTAGCATCCTCGTAAATCTTTTCTGCACTCTTTCTAGTTTAATAATATCCTTTCTATAGTAGGGTGACCAGAACTGTACACAGTATTCCAAGGGTTGGCCTTACTAATGTCTTGTACAACTTCAACAAGACATCCCAACTCCTGTATTCAATGTTCTGACCAATGAAACCAAGCATACCGAATGCCTTCTTCACCACCCTATCCACCTGTGACTCCACTTTCAAGGAGCTATGAACCTGTACTCCTAGATCTCTTTGTTCTATAACTCTCCCCAGCGTCCTACCATTAACGGAGTAGGTCCTGGTCTGATTCGATCTACCAAAATGCATCACCTCACATTTATCTAAATTAAACTCAATCTGCCATTCATCGGCCCACTGGCCCAATTTATCAAGATCCCGTTGCAATCCTAGATAACCTTCTTCACTGTCCACAATGCACCAATCTTGGTGTCATCTGCAAACTTACTACCATGCCTCCTAAATTCTCATCCAAATCATTAATATAAATAACAAATAACAGCGGACCCAGCACCGATCCCTGAGGCACGCCGCTGGTCACATGCCTCCAGTCTGAAAAACAACCCTCTACAACCACCCTCTGTCTTCTGTCGTCAAGCTAATTTTGTATCCAATTGGCTACCTCACCTTGGATCCCGTGAGATTTAACCTTATGTAACAACCTACCATGCGGTACCTTGTCAAAGGCTTTGCTGAAGTCCATGTAGACCACGTCTACTGCACAGCCCTCATCTATCTTCTTGGTTACCCCTTCAAAAAACTCAATCAAATTCGTGAGACATGATTTTCCTCTCACAAAACCATGCTGACTGTTCCTAATCAGTCCCTGCCTCTCCAAATGCCTGTAGATCCTGTCTCTCAGAATACCCTTTAACAACTTACCCACTACAGATGTCAGGCTCATCGGTCTGTAGTTCCCAGGCTTTTCCCTGCCGCCCTTCTTAAACAAAGGCACAACATTTGCTACCCTCCAATCTTCAGGCACCTCACCTGTAGCTGTCGATGATTCAAATATCTCTGCTAGGGGACCCGCAATTTCCTCCCTAACCTCCCATAACGTCCTGGGATACATTTCATCAGGTCCCGGAGATTTATCTACCTTAATGCGCGTTAAGACTTCCAGCACCTCCCTCTCTGTAATATGTACACTCCTCAAGACATCACTATTTATTTCCCCAAGTTCCCTAACATCCATGCCTTTCTCAACCGTAAATACCGATGTGAAATATTCATTCAGGATCTCACCCATCTCTTGTGGTTCCGCACATAGATGACCTTGTTGATCCTTAAGAGGCCCTACTCTCTCCCTAGTTACTCTTTTGCCCTTTATGTATTTGTAGAAGCTCTTTGGATTCTCCTTTGCCTTATCTGCCAAAGCAATCTCATGTCCCATTTTTGCCCTCCTGATTTCTCTCTTAACTCTACTCCGGCAATCTCTATACTCTTCAAGGGATCCACTTGATCCCAGCTGCCTATGCATGTCATATGCCTCCTTCTTCTTTTTGACTAGGGCCTCAATCTCCCGAGTCATCCAAGGTTCCCTACTTCTACCAGCCTTGCCCTTCACTTTATCAGGAATGTGCTTACCCTGAACCCTGGTTAACACACTTTTGAAAGCCTCCCACTTACCAGACGTCCCTTTGCCTGCCAACAGACTCTCCCAATCAACTTCTGAAAGTTCCTGTCTAATACCATCAAAATTGGCCTTTCCCCAATTTAGAATTTTAACTTTTGGGCCAGACCTATCATTCTCCATGGCTATCTTAAAACTAATGGAATTATGATCACTGGTCCCAAAGTGATCTCTCACTAACACTTCTGTCACCTGCCCTTCCTTATTTCCCAAGAGGAGGTCAAGTTTTGCCCCTCTCTCGTCGGGCCATCCACATACTGAATGAGAAATTCCTCCTGAATACACTCAACAAATTTCTCTCCATCCAAGCCCCTAATGCTATGGCTGTCCCAGTCAATGTTGGGAAAGTTAAAGTCCCCTACTATTACCACCCTATTTTTCTTGCAGCTGTCTGTAATCTCCTTACATATTTGCTCCTCAATTTCCCGTTGACTATTTGGGGGTCTGTCGTACAATCCTATCAAAGTGATCTCTCCCTTCTTATTTTTCAGTTCTACCCATATAGACTCAGTGGGCGAACCCTCGGAAATATCCCCTCTCACTACTGCCGTGATGTTCTCCCTAATCAAGAACGCAACTCCCCCTCCTCTCTTACCTCCTGCTCTATCTTTCCTATAGCATCTGTACCCTGGAACATTGAGCTGCCAGTCCAGCCCCTCCCTTAGCCATGTTTCAGTAATAGCTATAACATCCCAGTCCCATGTACCCATCCATGCCCTGAGTTCATCTGCCTTGCCCATCAGACTAAACAAAAAAAGACTAAGGTCCGTCTAGTTCGCCTTCAACCATTCTGGTAGTTGCATGATACAACGATAATGGAGTTATTGACTAATCATAGCAATCAATCTCTATCGATCAGTCTCCAACAGACCCAAACATGTCACAAGGAAAATCCCAGTGGTGGAGAGCTTTGGAAATTTGGGTCCAAAGTCACCTATTCCTCTCAAGCATGCTACGCTTACCACATGTCATATCTCAAATTAATCACACACTGTATCCCAAAATATTATTTTTTGAAAGAAATCCATCTTTCAAAAAAATGAATCAACACTAACTGCTTCCACCGTCTCCCCAGGGAGCCTGTTCCATAACTGCCCACTCACTCACTGAAATACGGTTTTCGCAGATTAGTTCTGAATTTACTCCCTTCAACCGCAGGCCCTGTCCTCTGGTTCTACATTATCCAGTCTCTTTAGAATCCTAAAAACAGCAAATATATCACCTCTCAAACTCCTCTTTTCAATCGAGAACATGCCCAATTTACATAATTGTTCCTTGTAATCCAATCCTCCAGCCCCTCAATCATTCTACTCGTTCTCTTCTGTGTCCTTTCAATATTTGCCAAATCCTTTTTGTACTGTGGCGACCAGAACATGTACACAGTATTCTAAGTGCGATCACACCAATGATTTATAAAGTGACAGGATTACCTCATTATTTCGGCTGAATATTGACTTTCTAATACATCCCAACATTTGATTTGCTTTACTCATTGAAAAACATTTGATGGCCCGTACGGGGAATGAACCCGTGACCTTGACATTATCAGTTAAAAGAAAAATCTGGTCCAGTATCAGACTGACTTTCTGCTCGGTGTTAAAACCAGCGTCACATTGGGATGTAGCACCTGTGAATTGTTTCAAAATGTGGAAAGTATCAGTCTGGCCAAATCAGATCAGGTCGCCCCTGATCACTGGCTGTGTTACGCATAAATACCAGGAATTTCCACAGGGGTCCTCCCGTCCTCCCGATTGGACCAGTGTAGCTTTGACGGAAGATCGGTGGAAACTCCATTTATCCGTCTGTTTGGGGTTCGGCAACTGAGAACCGCCAAGGAAATTCCCAGCGAATGGCTCAGCTTGTTAAGGTCATCCAGACAAGGAAGACCTCATTTTGATCAACAGTCTGAACTAATTGAGTTGATCTCACCTGGGGCAGCAGTGCGGGGGCTGCAGTGGCCCTTTGCAGCCCTGTACAAGAAAGAGGAAAAATCAGCCAGGACTCCCCCTCCTGATTGCTGTCCGGTGACTCCTGCTGGAAAGTGGAGGTCAGATAACGACACGATTGGTCCCCCACAGTCAAAAACAACAACAACTTACATTTATATAGCCCATTTAACAAAGTAAAAACATCCCAAGGCCCTTCACAGGAGCGTTATCAGACAAAATTTGACACCGAGCCACATAGAACTGTAGAACCATAGAATCATAGAAAAGATACAGCACAGAAGGGGGCCATTCGGCCCATCGTGTCCGTGCTGGCTCAAAGAACAACCAGGTGCCCATTCTAATCCCACCTTCACATAAGGAGATATTAGGACAGGTGACCAAAAGCTTGGTCAAAGAGGTAAGTTTTAATGAGCGATTTAAAGGAGGAGAGAGAGGTAGAGAGGCGGAGAGGTTTAGGGAGGGAATTCCAGAGCTTAGGGCCTAGGCAGCTGAAGGCTCGGCTGCCAAAGGTGGAGCGATGAAAATCGGGGAGGAGCGCAGAGATCCTGGAGGGTTGCAGGGCTGGAGGAGGTTACAGAGATAGGGAGGGGCGAGGCCATGGTGGGATTTGAAAACACCGATGAGAATTTTAAAATCAAGGCGTTGCCGGACTGGGGGCCAATGTAGTCCAGTGAGCACAGGGGGTGATGGGTGAGTTAGGAAACGGGCAGCAGAGTTTTGGATGAGCTCAAGTTTATGGAGGGTGCAAGATGGGAGGTCGGCCAGTGGAGCATTGGGATAGTCGAGTCTGGAGGTAACAAAAGCATAGATGAGGGTTTCAGCAGCAGATGAGCCGAGGCAGGGGCGGAGATGGGTGATGTTACAGAGGGGTGGAAATAGGCGGTCTTAATGATGGAGCAGATATGGGGTCGGAACCTCAGCTCATGGTCAAATAGGATGCCAAGGTAGGGAGAGGGATGGAGTCGATGGCTAGGGAACTGAGTTTGCGGCGGGGGCCAAAGACAATGACTTCACAGAGAGAAATATTAAATACCAGGGAAAAACAGCAAACCTCCTTCAGGTCCCTGCACAGTTTTTATATTGGGGCCAGTATCAGCGGCAACTTTACAGCATTGGAAAATTTGACAGTGACTGTTGGAGAGCATGAGTCCTGAAGATCAAAGCACTCGTTTAAATTAATGCAACTGGAGTGGCTTGGGGCCGAGACTCTGTGGCCTTAGTTGGTGTGTCTGGGCATGCGGGTCCCTCCCTGCAAATGAACTTCTCCCCTCACCAACAAACAGGAGGCTGGAAACATTGAGAGCCTCATTGCACTTTCACATTGCCTGCTGTGCACAGGCTCCCAATTCACCCGTAGAGCTGGGCATGCTATCACAGTGATGTACTGGTACTGGAAATGGGCTGAATGTTCCAGTTGTGACCTCGGCCCTATCCATCACACCCCAGTGGGTGAGAACAAATATATTATTTCTAAATTTACAGTAAGCCCTGTCAAAGATCAAACTGCTATCTCTTTAGCTGGGAAGGCCTCGCTATCAATATAAACACTTACTAGAAGGGCCCCATCAGTTGAAGAAGCTATTTCTGTTTTTCCCGGTATTACTTGCCCCAGGAAGTGTATGTTATTAAAATAGCTGTAAGCGCAGAGGAGCTGGTCTGATGTCTCACAGCCCCACCCACCCTTGTTCTCCTTTCTCTTCCTCTCTGAGACATGTGTCAGGAATCCTCTACACCACTTAGATCCTAGACACCCTGACTAGACAGGGCCGCGGAGCTCCCCAGGTCAGCCCAGGCAGCCCTCCGAGTGCAGCTGCATAATTGTTCTGGTGAAGTTCAGCAAATGGAACCCGAGGGAAATGAATCTTAGGGTCATCAGCATTTGCCGTAGATGGGAGCCCTGATCTCCACGGAGCCCTCCAGACACCTGCCTTTCAGCTACAAAGAGTGGTGGAATCAAGAGTGGCTCAAAATGATAGAATCATGGCAGCTTCCCTGTAATATTAGCTGCTTGTAGGCAGAAACCAGCTGCACATTCAGTGAGAAACCCTTTGATATTGAGGAAGTTGTTTGCTTTGTGGTAAAGGGAACAGAAATGGGCATGTGGGTAGCAGATTTGGGCACCTGGGGCACGGATATGGGCACCTGGGGCACGGATATAGGTACGTGGGGCAATCAGTGACTCTTACATTTTGGGGAATCCTGCCACGTGATAAAAGTGTCACACTGAGGATGACCATTCTCTGGGAGGTGATATTTTGGCCAGTTGTAGCCAACAGTGCATCAGTGACTTGTATTATGCATTTGCGTGCAGCTGATTGATTGAATTTGATGACCGCATATACAGCCTGAAATGATCCAGTTGCACAGATGTTGGGGACAGTGGATACCTTTACAGATGTTGGGGACGGTGGATACCTCTACAGGTGTTAGGGACGGTGGATACCTTCACAGGTATTGGGGACGGTGGATACCTTCACAGGTGTTGGGGAAGGTGGATACTTTACAGATGCTGGGGATGGTGGATACCTTTACAGATGTTGGTAATGCTGTGCCTGTGGTGGAGCTGGGCTCCAGGTATAATTCTTCACAAGTATAGCTCATTGTTGAGGTGAGATAGCCTTGGTGTGTAACGCGGGTGTGAGGCTAGCAGTGAGTTGGGGACAGACACCTCCTATAATGTCTGATGAGTGCTGGCTCTCTGCTCACAGCTCCTCAGGTTCTTTGTCCTTTCTTTATTCTCAGGATGTGGGCGGTGCTTGAAAGGCTGCATTTATTGCCCATCACGCATTGCCACAAGGGCCTTCTTGAACCGCTGCAGTCCGTGTGGTGAAGGTGCTCTGACAGTGGTGTTAGGGAGGGAATTCCAGGGTATTGACCCAGCGATGATGAAGGAACGGCCGATATATGTCCAAGTCAGGATGGGTGTGTGGTTTGGAGGGGAACTTGAAGGTGATCTTTCTCCTCTTGTTCTTCTTGGTGATGGAGGTCGTGGGGCTGGGAGGGGCTGTTAAAGTCAGCTTGGTGCAGAAACTTCAGACCATGATCCAGGCTAACACTCTCAGCACAGTACTGAGGGAGTGCTGCATTATCAGAGGTGCCGCCTTTTGGATGCGATTTTAAGCCGAGGCCCCGTCTGCCCTCTCAGGTGGACATCAAAGATCCCATGGCACTATTTCTAAGCCGAGCAGGGGAGTTCTCCCCGGTGTCCTGGCCAATATTCATCCCTCAATCAACATCACTAAAATAGATTATCCGGTCATTATCACATTGCTGTTTGTGGGATCTGGGTGTGCACAAATTGGCTGCCGTGTTTCCAACATTACAACAGTGATTACACGTCATAAGTACTTAATTGGCTATAAAGCACTTTGGCACATCCTGAGGTCATGAAAGGCGCTATATAAATGCAAGTCCTTTCTTTCTTTATATTATATCTCTCAATACATGAGGGTAATGATGTGTCCTCAGTCCATATACAGGGCAGTAAGAGTGATTTGGACAGACACAGGCAGGTTCTGGGCTGATGTGCTAACTCCCTGCTGTCAAACTTGTGTTAATCCTGTTTCTGGTTTTGCACACAACTCAGCAATCTGCTGTGACCCTTAGTGGTGAGACGAGGAATCACTCCAAATTGTACCAGTTTCGACAAACCTCTTTATTTGCTCTAATTCCATTCCATCTCCTCCTGCAGGTGATGTTGTTGCAGTACAATCTCACCCATTCTTCAGACTTGAGCCGAGACAGTGACTATTGCCAGGCTATTCAACTATCGAGGGCATCATGGTGGTCGATGCTGCTCCTCCTCCTCCTCTATCTCTTGCTGCCCGGATGGTGGTAAGGGCTGGTCCCTCATGGTGGCCAAGTTATGGAGCATGAGACAGACCACCACAAATCTGGATACCCACTCTGGACTGCACTGCAGAGGTCCCCCTGAACCGACCAGGCAGCGGAAGTGTTGCTTGAGCTCGCCAATTGTTGGCTCTGGTTGTAGAACAGCTCTGCTGCTGTTCCCTGGTTCCTGACTGGAGACATGAGCCATGTCTGGAGGGGATGGCTCTTGTCACCCGGAAGCCACATCATTGACACTGCACCTAATTTACACCCAACCGATTTACACCCACCCAAGTTACACCCCGCTCGATTTACACTGTGGCCGAGTTACACTCCACCAAATTTATACCATGCTCGATTCACACACCACCCGATTTACACTGTGCCCGATTTACACTGTGCCCGATTTACATCGTGCTCGATTGACACCCCACTCAATTTTCACCGTACTCGATTTACACCGTGTCCGATTTACGCTGTGCTTGATTTACAACCCGCTCAATTTACACTGTGTTTGATTTACACCGTTCCCGATTTACACCGTGCCCAATTTACACCGTGTCCAATTTACACCGTGTCCAATTTACACCGTGCCCGATTTACACTGTGCCCGATTTACACCCCACCCAATTTACACAGTTTCCGATTTACACTGTACTCGATTTACACACCACCCGATTTACACCGTGCCCAATTCACAGTGTGCCCAATTTACACCGTGCTCGATTGACACTGCTCGATTTACACCCCGGCCAATTTACACAGTGCCCGATTTACACTGTGCCCGATTTACACCCCGGCCAATTTACACCGTGCTCGATTTACACCATGCTCGATTTACACTCTGCCCGATTTACACTGTGCTCGATTTACACCCTGCCCAATTTACACTGTGCCCGATTAACACTGTGCCCGATTTACACCGTGCTTAATTTACACCATGCTCGATTTACACTCTGCCCGATTTACATTGTGCTCGATTTACACAGTGCCCAATTTACACAGTGGTCGATTTACACAGTGCCCGATTTACAATGTGGTCGATTTACATTGTGCTCGATTTACACCCTGCCTAATTTACACAGTGCCCGATTTACACAGTGGTCGATTTACATTGTGCTCGATTTACACCCCGCCCAACTGACCCAGTGCCCGATTTACGTTGTGCTCGATTTACACTGTGCTCGATTTACTCCCCGCCCAACTGACCCAGTGCCCGATTTACGTTGTGCTCGATTTACACTGTGCTCGATTTACACCCTGCCCAATTTACACCGTGCCCAATTTACTCTATGCTTAATTTACACCCTGCCTAATTTACACCGTGCCCGATTGACACTGTGCTCGATTTACACCCCACCCAATTTACACCGTGCTCGATTTACACCATGCTCGATTTACACCATCCTCGATTTACACCGTGCCCGATTTACAAAGTGCTCGATTTACACCCCGCCCAATTTATACCGTGCCCGATTTACACTGTGCCCGATTTACATTGTGCCAGATTTACACCCCGCCCAATTTACACTGTGCCCGATTTACAAAGTGCTCGATTTACACCCCACCCAATTTACACCGTGCGTAATTTACACCCTGCTCGATTTGCACCGTACTCGATTTACACAATGCTCGATTTACACCCTGCTTAATTTACACGCCGCTCAATTTACACTGTGCCCGATTTACATTGTGCTCGATTTACACTGTGCCAAATTTACACCGTGCCTGATTTACACTGTGCTCGATTTACACTGTGCTCGATTTACACTGTGCTCAGATTACACCGTGCTCGATTTACACCCCGCCCAATTTACACCGTGCCCGATTTGCACCGTGCTCGAATTGCACCCCGCCGAATTTACACCGTGCCAATTTACACCGTGTTCGATTTACACCGTGCTCAATTTACACCATGCTCGATTTACACTGTGCCCGATTTACATTGTGTTCGATTTTCACCGTGCCCGATTTACACTGTGCTTGATTTACACCCCGCCCAATTTACACTGAGCTCAATTTACACTGTGCTCGATTTACACTGTGCCCAATTTACATTGTGCTTTATTTACATTGTGCTCGATTTGCACCCCACCGAATTTACACCGTGCCAATTTACACCATGCTCGATGTACACTGTACCCAATTTACACCGTGCCCGATGTACACTGTGCTCGATTTACACCCCACCCAATTTACACAGTGCCCAGTTTACACTGTGCTCGATTTGCACTGTGCTCGATTTACACTGTGCCCAATTTACACTGTGCTCGATTTACACTGTGCCCAATTTACACCCCGCCCAATTTACACTGTGCTTGATTTACACCACGCCCAATTTACACCGTGCCCAATTTTCCCCATGTTCGATTTGCACCGTGCCCAATTTACACCGTGCCCAATTTACCCCGTGCTCGATTTACACCGTGCCCAATTTACACTGTGCTTGATTTACACTGTGCTCGATTTACACCCCGCCCAATTTACAACGTGCCCAATTTACACTGTGCCAAATTTACACCGTGCCTGATTTACACTGTGCACGATTTATACTGTGCTCAGTTTACACCCCGCCCAAATTCGACTGTGCCCAATTTACCCCGTGCTCGATTTACACCGTGCTCAATTTACACCGTGCCCAATTTACACTGTGCGTGATTTACACTGTGCTCGATTTACACCCCTCCCAATTTACACCCGTTCCCAATTTACACTGTGTTCGATTTGCACCCCGCCCAATTTACATTGAGCTCGATTTACACTGTGCTCGATTTACACCCCGCCCAATTTACACCGTGCGCAATTTACACCGTGCTCGATTTGCACGGTACTCGATTTACACAATGCTCGATTTACACCCCGCCCAATTTATGCTGTGCCCAATTTACATTGTGCTCAATTTACACCCTGCCTAATTTACACAGTGCCCAATTTGCATTGTGCTCGTTTTACACCCCGCCCAATTTACACCCTTCACAATTTACACTGTGCCCGATTTACAATGTGCTCCATTTACATTGTGCTCGATTTGCACCCCGCCCAATTTACACTGTGCTCAATTTACACTGTGCTCGATTTACATGCTGCCCAATTTACACCGTGCTCGATTTGCACTGTCATCGATTTACACCATGCTCGATTTGCACCCCGCCCGATTGACACCGTGGCCAATTTACACCGTGTCTGATTGACACCCATCCAATTTACACCGTGCCTGATTTACACCGTGCTCGATTTACACTGTGCCCAATTTACACCGTGTCCAATTTACACCGTGTCCAATTTACACCGTGCCCGATTTACACTGTGCCCGATTTACACCCCACCCAATTTACACAGTTTCCGATTTACACTGTACTCGATTTACACACCACCCGATTTACACCGTGCCCAATTCACAGTGTGCCCAATTTACACCGTGCTCGATTGACACTGCTCGATTTACACCCCGGCCAATTTACACAGTGCCCGATTTACACTGTGCCCGATTTACACCCCGGCCAATTTACACCGTGCTCGATTTACACCATGCTCGATTTACACTCTGCCCGATTTACACTGTGCTCGATTTACACCCTGCCCAATTTACACTGTGCCCGATTAACACTGTGCCCGATTTACACCGTGCTTAATTTACACCATGCTCGATTTACACTCTGCCCGATTTACATTGTGCTCGATTTACACAGTGCCCAATTTACACAGTGGTCGATTTACACAGTGCCCGATTTACAATGTGGTCGATTTACATTGTGCTCGATTTACACCCTGCCTAATTTACACAGTGCCCGATTTACACAGTGGTCGATTTACATTGTGCTCGATTTACACCCCGCCCAACTGACCCAGTGCCCGATTTACGTTGTGCTCGATTTACACTGTGCTCGATTTACTCCCCGCCCAACTGACCCAGTGCCCGATTTACGTTGTGCTCGATTTACACTGTGCTCGATTTACACCCTGCCCAATTTACACCGTGCCCAATTTACTCTATGCTTAATTTACACCCTGCCTAATTTACACCGTGCCCGATTGACACTGTGCTCGATTTACACCCCACCCAATTTACACCGTGCTCGATTTACACCATGCTCGATTTACACCATCCTCGATTTACACCGTGCCCGATTTACAAAGTGCTCGATTTACACCCCGCCCAATTTATACCGTGCCCGATTTACACTGTGCCCGATTTACATTGTGCCAGATTTACACCCCGCCCAATTTACACTGTGCCCGATTTACAAAGTGCTCGATTTACACCCCACCCAATTTACACCGTGCGTAATTTACACCCTGCTCGATTTGCACCGTACTCGATTTACACAATGCTCGATTTACACCCTGCTTAATTTACACGCCGCTCAATTTACACTGTGCCCGATTTACATTGTGCTCGATTTACACTGTGCCAAATTTACACCGTGCCTGATTTACACTGTGCTCGATTTACACTGTGCTCGATTTACACTGTGCTCAGATTACACCGTGCTCGATTTACACCCCGCCCAATTTACACCGTGCCCGATTTGCACCGTGCTCGAATTGCACCCCGCCGAATTTACACCGTGCCAATTTACACCGTGTTCGATTTACACCGTGCTCAATTTACACCATGCTCGATTTACACTGTGCCCGATTTACATTGTGTTCGATTTTCACCGTGCCCGATTTACACTGTGCTTGATTTACACCCCGCCCAATTTACACTGAGCTCAATTTACACTGTGCTCGATTTACACTGTGCCCAATTTACATTGTGCTTTATTTACATTGTGCTCGATTTGCACCCCACCGAATTTACACCGTGCCAATTTACACCATGCTCGATGTACACTGTACCCAATTTACACCGTGCCCGATGTACACTGTGCTCGATTTACACCCCACCCAATTTACACAGTGCCCAGTTTACACTGTGCTCGATTTGCACTGTGCTCGATTTACACTGTGCCCAATTTACACTGTGCTCGATTTACACTGTGCCCAATTTACACCCCGCCCAATTTACACTGTGCTTGATTTACACCACGCCCAATTTACACCGTGCCCAATTTTCCCCATGTTCGATTTGCACCGTGCCCAATTTACACCGTGCCCAATTTACCCCGTGCTCGATTTACACCGTGCCCAATTTACACTGTGCTTGATTTACACTGTGCTCGATTTACACCCCGCCCAATTTACAACGTGCCCAATTTACACTGTGCCAAATTTACACCGTGCCTGATTTACACTGTGCACGATTTATACTGTGCTCAGTTTACACCCCGCCCAAATTCGACTGTGCCCAATTTACCCCGTGCTCGATTTACACCGTGCTCAATTTACACCGTGCCCAATTTACACTGTGCGTGATTTACACTGTGCTCGATTTACACCCCTCCCAATTTACACCCGTTCCCAATTTACACTGTGTTCGATTTGCACCCCGCCCAATTTACATTGAGCTCGATTTACACTGTGCTCGATTTACACCCCGCCCAATTTACACCGTGCGCAATTTACACCGTGCTCGATTTGCACGGTACTCGATTTACACAATGCTCGATTTACACCCCGCCCAATTTATGCTGTGCCCAATTTACATTGTGCTCAATTTACACCCTGCCTAATTTACACAGTGCCCAATTTGCATTGTGCTCGTTTTACACCCCGCCCAATTTACACCCTTCACAATTTACACTGTGCCCGATTTACAATGTGCTCCATTTACATTGTGCTCGATTTGCACCCCGCCCAATTTACACTGTGCTCAATTTACACTGTGCTCGATTTACATGCTGCCCAATTTACACCGTGCTCGATTTGCACTGTCATCGATTTACACAATGCTCGATTTGCACCCCGCCCGATTGACACCGTGGCCAATTTACACCGTGTCTGATTGACACCCATCCAATTTACACCGTGCCTGATTTACACCGTGCTCGATTTACACTGTGCCCAATTTACACCGTGTCCAATTTACACCGTGTCCAATTTACACCGTGCCCGATTTACACTGTGCCCGATTTACACCCCACCCAATTTACACAGTTTCCGATTTACACTGTACTCGATTTACACACCACCCGATTTACACCGTGCCCAATTCACAGTGTGCCCAATTTACACCGTGCTCGATTGACACTGCTCGATTTACACCCCGGCCAATTTACACAGTGCCCGATTTACACTGTGCCCGATTTACACCCCGGCCAATTTACACCGTGCTCGATTTACACCATGCTCGATTTACACTCTGCCCGATTTACACTGTGCTCGATTTACACCCTGCCCAATTTACACTGTGCCCGATTAACACTGTGCCCGATTTACACCGTGCTTAATTTACACCATGCTCGATTTACACTCTGCCCGATTTACATTGTGCTCGATTTACACAGTGCCCAATTTACACAGTGGTCGATTTACACAGTGCCCGATTTACAATGTGGTCGATTTACATTGTGCTCGATTTACACCCTGCCTAATTTACACCGTGCCCGATTTACACAGTGGTCGATTTACATTGTGCTCGATTTACACCCCGCCCAACTGACCCAGTGCCCGATTTACGTTGTGCTCGATTTACACTGTGCTCGATTTACTCCCCGCCCAACTGACCCAGTGCCCGATTTACGTTGTGCTCGATTTACACTGTGCTCGATTTACACCCTGCCCAATTTACACCGTGCCCAATTTACTCTATGCTTAATTTACACCCTGCCTAATTTACACCGTGCCCGATTGACACTGTGCTCGATTTACACCCCACCCAATTTACACCGTGCTCGATTTACACCATGCTCGATTTACACCATCCTCGATTTACACCGTGCCCGATTTACAAAGTGCTCGATTTACACCCCGCCCAATTTATACCGTGCCCGATTTACACTGTGCCCGATTTACATTGTGCCAGATTTACACCCCGCCCAATTTACACTGTGCCCGATTTACAAAGTGCTCGATTTACACCCCACCCAATTTACACCGTGCGTAATTTACACCCTGCTCGATTTGCACCGTACTCGATTTACACAATGCTCGATTTACACCCTGCTTAATTTACACGCCGCTCAATTTACACTGTGCCCGATTTACATTGTGCTCGATTTACACTGTGCCAAATTTACACCGTGCCTGATTTACACTGTGCTCGATTTACACTGTGCTCGATTTACACTGTGCTCAGATTACACCGTGCTCGATTTACACCCCGCCCAATTTACACCGTGCCCGATTTGCACCGTGCTCGAATTGCACCCCGCCGAATTTACACCGTGCCAATTTACACCGTGTTCGATTTACACCGTGCTCAATTTACACCATGCTCGATTTACACTGTGCCCGATTTACATTGTGTTCGATTTTCACCGTGCCCGATTTACACTGTGCTTGATTTACACCCCGCCCAATTTACACTGAGCTCAATTTACACTGTGCTCGATTTACACTGTGCCCAATTTACATTGTGCTTTATTTACATTGTGCTCGATTTGCACCCCACCGAATTTACACCGTGCCAATTTACACCATGCTCGATGTACACTGTACCCAATTTACACCGTGCCCGATGTACACTGTGCTCGATTTACACCCCACCCAATTTACACAGTGCCCAGTTTACACTGTGCTCGATTTGCACTGTGCTCGATTTACACTGTGCCCAATTTACACTGTGCTCGATTTACACTGTGCCCAATTTACACCCCGCCCAATTTACACTGTGCTTGATTTACACCACGCCCAATTTACACCGTGCCCAATTTTCCCCATGTTCGATTTGCACCGTGCCCAATTTACACCGTGCCCAATTTACCCCGTGCTCGATTTACACCGTGCCCAATTTACACTGTGCTTGATTTACACTGTGCTCGATTTACACCCCGCCCAATTTACAACGTGCCCAATTTACACTGTGCCAAATTTACACCGTGCCTGATTTACACTGTGCACGATTTATACTGTGCTCAGTTTACACCCCGCCCAAATTCGACTGTGCCCAATTTACCCCGTGCTCGATTTACACCGTGCTCAATTTACACCGTGCCCAATTTACACTGTGCGTGATTTACACTGTGCTCGATTTACACCCCTCCCAATTTACACCCGTTCCCAATTTACACTGTGTTCGATTTGCACCCCGCCCAATTTACATTGAGCTCGATTTACACTGTGCTCGATTTACACCCCGCCCAATTTACACCGTGCGCAATTTACACCGTGCTCGATTTGCACGGTACTCGATTTACACAATGCTCGATTTACACCCCGCCCAATTTATGCTGTGCCCAATTTACATTGTGCTCAATTTACACCCTGCCTAATTTACACAGTGCCCAATTTGCATTGTGCTCGTTTTACACCCCGCCCAATTTACACCCTTCACAATTTACACTGTGCCCGATTTACAATGTGCTCCATTTACATTGTGCTCGATTTGCACCCCGCCCAATTTACACTGTGCTCAATTTACACTGTGCTCGATTTACATGCTGCCCAATTTACACCGTGCTCGATTTGCACTGTCATCGATTTACACCATGCTCGATTTGCACCCCGCCCGATTGACACCGTGGCCAATTTACACCGTGTCTGATTGACACCCATCCAATTTACACCGTGCCTGATTTACACCGTGCTCGATTTACACTGTGCCCAATTTACACCGTGCCCAATTTACACCCCGCCCAATTTACAACCCACCCGATTTACACCGTGCCCAATTTACACCGTGCGCAATTTATACGGTGTTCGATTTACACCATGCTCGATTTACACTGTGCCCAATTTACACTGTGCCCGATTTTCATTGTGCTCAATTTACACTGTGCTCGATTTACACCCCGCCCAATTTGCACCGTGCCCAATTTACACTGTGCTTGATTTACACCCCGCCCAATTTACACCGTGTGTAATTTACACCCTGCTCGATTTGCACCGTACTTGATTTGCACAATGCTCGATTTACACCCCGCCCAATTTACACCGTGCCCAATTTACACTGTGCTTGATTTACACCCCACCCAATTTACACCGTGACTAATTTACACCCTGCTCGATTTGCACCGTACTCGGTTCACACAATGCTCGATTTGCACTGTCATCGATTTGCACCATGCTCGATTTACACCCCGCCCGATTGACACCGTGCCCAATTTACACCGTGTCCGATTTACACCCATCCAATTTAAACCATGCCTGATTTACACTGTGCTCGATTTACACTGTGCCCAATTTACACCGTGCCCAATTTACACGGTGTTCGATTAACACTGTGCCCGATTTACATTGTGCTCGATTTACACCCTGCCTAATTTACACTGTGCCCAATTTGCACTGTGCTCGATTTACATTGTGCTCAATTTACACTGTGCTCGATTTACACCCTGCCCAATTTACACCGTGCCCGATTTACACGGTGTTCGATTTACACCGTGCTCGTTTTACACTGTGCCCGATTTACATTGAGCTCGATTTACACCCCGCCCAATTTACACCGTGCCCAATTTCCACTGTGCTTGATTTGCACCCCGCACAATTTACAATGTGCCCAATTTACACTGTGCCAAATTTACACCGTGCCTGATTTACACTGTGCTCGATTTACACTGTGCTCGATTTGCACCGTGCTCGAATTGCACCCCGCCGAATTTACACCGTGCCAATTTACACCGTGTTCGATTTACACCGTGCTCAATTTACACCATGCTCGATTTACACTGTGCCCGATTCACATTGTGTTCGATTTTCACCGTGCCCGATTTACACTGTGCTTGATTTACACCCCGCCCAATTTACACTGAGCTCAATTACCACTGTGCTCGATTTACACTGTGCCCGATTTACATTGTGCTTTATTTACATTGTGCTCGATTTGCACCCTGCCGAATTTACACCATGCCAATTTACACCATGTTCGATGTACACTGTACCCAATTTACACTGTGCCCGATTTACACTGTGTTCGATTTACACTGTGCTTGATTTACACCCCGCCAATTTACACCGTGCCCGATGTACACTGTGCTCGATTTACACCCCACCCAATTTACACAGTGCCCAGTTTACACTGTGCTCGATTTACACTGTGCTCGATTTACACTGTGCCCAATTTACACTGTGCTCGATTTACACTGTGCCCAATTTACACCCCACCCAATTTACACTGTGCTTGATTTACACCACGCCCAATTTACACCGTGCCCAATTTACTCCGTGCTCGATTTACACCGTGCCCAATTTACACTGTGCTTGATTTACACTGTACTCGATTTACACCCCTCCCAATTTACACCCGTTCCCAATTTACACTGTGCTCGATTTGCACCCCGCCCAATTTACATTGAGCTCGATTTACACTGTGCTCGATTTACACCCCGCCCAATTTACACCGTGCGCAATTTACACCGTGCTCGATTTGCACCGTACTCGATTTACACAATGCTCGATTTACACCCCGTCCAATTTATGCTGTGCCCAATTTACATTGTGCTCAATTTACACCCTGCCTAATTTACACAGTGCCCAATTTGCATTGTGCTCGTTTTACACTGTGCTTGATTTACACCCCGCACGATTTACACCGTGCCCAATTTACACCGTGCCCGATTTACACTGTGCTCGATTTACACCCCGCCCAATTTACAACGTGCCCAATTTACACTGTGCCAAATTTACACCGTGCCTGATTTACACTGTGCACGATTTACACTGTGCTCAGTTTACACCCCGCCCAAATTCGACTGTGCCCAATTTACACCGTGCTCGATTTACACCGTGCTCAATTTACACCGTGCCCAATTTACACCGTGCCCGATTTACACTGTGCTCGATTTGCACCCTGCCCAATAAACACAGTGCCCAATTTACACTGTGCCCAATTTACACTGTGCCCAATTTACACCCCGCCCAATTTACAACCCACCCGATTTACACCGTGCCCAATTTACACCGTGCGCAATTTATATGGTGTTCGATTTACACCATGCTCGATTTACACTGTGCCCGATTTACATTGTGCTCGATTTACACCCTGCCTAATTTACACTGTGCCCAATTTACACTGTGCCCGATTTTCATTGTGCTCAATTTACACTGTGCTCGATTTGCACCCCGCCCAATTTGCACCGTGCCCAATTTACACTGTGCTTGATTTATACCCCGCCCAATTTACACCGTGCGTAATTTACACCCTGCTCGATTTGCACCGTACTTGATTTGCACAATACTCGATTTACACCCCGCCCAATTTACACCGTGCCCAATTTACACTGTGCTTGATTTACACCCCACCCAATTTACACCGTGACTAATTTACACCCTGCTCGATTTGCACCGTACTCGGTTTACACAATGCTCGATTTGCACTGTCATCGATTTGGACCATGCTCGATTTACACCCCGCCCGATTGTCACCGTGCCCAATTTACACCGTGTCCGATTTACAACCATCCAATTTAAACCATGCCTGATTTACACTGTGCTCGATTTACACTGTGCCCAATTTACACCGTGTCCGATTTACACCGTGCCCAATTTACACGGTGTTCGATTTACACTGTGCCCGATTTACATTGTGCTCGATTTACGCCCTGCCTAATTTACACTGTGCCCAATTTACACTGTGCTCGATTTACATTGTGCTCAATTTACACTGTGCTCGATTTACACCCCGTCCAATTTACACCGTGCCCGATTTACACGGTGTTCGATTTACACCGTGCTCGTTTTACACTGTGCCCGATTTACATTGAGCTCGATTTACACCCCGCCCAATTTACACTGTGCCCAATTTACACTGTGCTTGATTTACACTCTGCTCGATTTGCACCGTCCTTGATTTACACAATGCTCGATTTACACCCCACCCAATTTACACCATGCGTAATTTACACCCTGCTCGATTTGCACCGTACTCGATTTACACAATGCTCGATTTACACAATGCTCGATTTACACCCCACCCAATTTGCCATGTGCGTAATTTACACCCTGCTCGATTTGCACCGTACTCGATTTACACAATGCTCGATTTACACAATGCTCGATTTACACCCCACCCAATTTACACCGTGCGTAATTTGCACCCTGCTCGATTTGCACCGTACTCGATTTACACAATGCTCGATTTACACCCTGCTTAATTTACACGCCGCCCAATTTACACTGTGCCCAATTTACATTGTGCTCGATTTACACTGTGCTTGATTTGCACCCTGCCCAATTTACAACGTGCCCAATTTACACTGTGCCAAATTTACACCGTGCCTGATTTACACTGTGCTCGATTTACACTGTGCTCAGATTACACCGTGCTCGATTTACACCGTGCTCGAATTGCACCCCGCCGAATTTACACCATGCCAATTTACACCATGCTCGATGTACACTGTACCCAATTTACACTGTGCCCGATTTACACTGTGTTCGATTTACACTGTGCTTGATTTACACCCCGCCAATTTACACCGTGCCCGATGTACACTGTGCTTGATTTACACCCCGCCCAATTTACACAGTGCCCAGTTTACACTGTGCTCGATTTACACCGTGCTCGATTTACACTGTGCTCGATTTACACTGTGCCCAATTTACTCTCCGCCCAATTTACACTGTGCTCGATTTACACTGTGCACAATTTACACCCCGCCCAATTTACACTGTGCTTGATTTACACCACGCCCAATTTACACCGTGCCCAATTTTCCCCATGCTCGATTTACACCCCGCCCAATTTACACCGTGCTCGATTTACACCAGGCTCGATTTATACCTTGCTCGATTTACACCCCGCCCAATTTACACCGTGCTAGATTTACATTGTGCTCGATTTACACCCCGCCCAATTTACACTGTGCTCGATTTACTCTGTGCTCGATTCACATTGTGCTCGATTTACACCCCGCCTAATTTACCCTGTGCCCAATTTACACCGTGCTCAATTTACACTGTGCTTGTTTTACGCCCCGCCCAATTTACACCGTGCTCGATTTACACTGTGTCCAATTTACACCCCGCCCAATTTACACCGTGCTCGATTTACACTGTGCACGATTTACACCCCGCGCAACTTACACTGTGTCCAATTTACACTGTGCTTGATTTACACCCCGCCCAATTTACACTGTGTCCAATTTACACCGTGCTCGATTTACAGTCACCCAATTTACTCCGTGCTCGATTTGCACCGTGTCTGATTTTCACTGTGCCCGATTTACACCATGCTCGATTTACACCCCGCCCAATTTACATCATGTTCGATTTACATCGTGCCCGATTTACACTGTGCTCAATTTGCTCCGTGCTCGATTTACACCCTGTCCAATTGAGACCGTGTCCGATTTACACTGTGCTTGATTTGCACCCCGCCCAATTTACACTGTGCCCAATTTTCATCGTGCCTGATTTACACTGTGCTTGATTTGCACCCCGCCCAATTTACACTGAGCTCAATTTACGCCGTGCTCAATTTGCACTGTGCTCGATTTACAATGTGGCCGATTCAGACCCCGCCGAATTTACACCATGTCAATTTACACCGTGCCAATTTACACCGTGCTCGATTTACACCCCGGTTGATTTACACGCCGCCAAATTTACACCGTGCCAATTTACACCGTGCCCAATTTACACCATGCCCAATTTACACCGTGCCAATTTACACTGTGCTTGATTTACACCCTTCCGAATTTACACCGTGCTCAATTTACACCATGCTCGATGTACACTGTGCCCGATTTACACTGTGCCCGATTTACATTGTGCTCGATTTACACTGTGCTTGATTTACACCCCGCCAATTTACACAGTGCCCAGTTTACACTGTGCTCGATTTACACTGTGCTCGATTTACACTGTGCCCAATTTACACCCCGCCCAATTTACACTGTGCTTGATTTACACCACGCCCAATTTACACCATGCCCAATTTACACCGTGCCCAATTTACACTGTGCTCGATTTACGCCGTGCCCGATTTACAACCCGTGCAATTTACACAGAGCCCAATTTATATTGTGCTCGATTTACACCCTGCCTAATTTACACAGTGCCCAATTTACACTGTGCTCAATTTGCACTGTGCTTGATTTACACCCCACCCAATTTACACCGTGCGCAATTTACACCGTGCTCGATTTACACTGTGCTCGATTACACCCCACCCAATTTATGCTGTGCCCGATTTACATTGTGCGTGATTTGCACCCCGCCAAATTTACACTGTGCCCAATTTACACTGTGCTCGATTTACATCCCGCCCAATTTACACCGTGCGCAATTTACACCGTGCTCGATTTACACTGTGCTCGATTACACCCCACCCAATTTATGCTGTGCCCGATTTACATTGTGCGTGATTTGCACCCCGCCAAATTTACACTGTGCCCAATTTACACGGTGCTTGATTTACATCCCGCCCAATTTACACCGTGCTCGATTTACACTGTGCTCGATTTACATTGTGCTCAATTTACACTGTGCTTGATTTACACCCCGCCCAATTTACAATGTGCCAATTTACACCGTGCTCGATTTACACCGTGCTCAATTTGTACCATGCTCGATTTACACTGTGTTTGATGTACATTCTGATTGATTTGCACCCCGCATAATGCACACTGTGCCCCATTTACATTGTGCTCGAGTTACACTGTGCTCGATTAACACCCCGCCAATTTACACCGTGCCCGATTTACACTGTGCCCAATTTACACATTGCCCGATTTACATTGTGCTCGATTTACACCCTGTCTAATTTACACAGTGCCCGATTTACACTGGGCTTGAATTACACTGTGCTCGATTTACACCCCGCCCAATTTACACCGCGTCCAATTTATCCTGTGCTTGATTTACACCGTACTCGATTTACATTCTGCTCGATTTGCACCCCGCCCAATTTACATTGAGCTCGATTTACACTGTGCTCGATTTACACCCCGCCCAATTTACACCGTGCGCAATTTACACCGTGCTCGATTTGCACCGTACTCGATTTACACAATGCTCGATTTACACCCCGCCCAATTTATGCTGTGCCCAATTTACATTGTGCTCAATTTACACCCTGCCTAATTTACACAGTGCCCAATTTGCATTGTGCTCGTTTTACACTGTGCTTGATTTACACCCCGCACGATTTACACCGTGCCCAATTTACACCGTGCCCGATTTACACTGTGCTCGATTTACACCCCGCCCAATTTACACTGTGCCAAATTTACACCGTGCCTGATTTACACTGTGCACGATTTACACTGTGCTCAGTTTACACCCCGCCCAAAATCGACTGTGCCCAATTTACACCGTGCTCGATTTACACCGTGCTCAATTTACACCGTGCCCAATTTACACCGTGCCCGATTTACACTGTGCTCGATTTACATTGTGCTCAATTTACACAGTGGCGGATTTACATTGTGCTCGATTTACACCCTGTCTAATTTACACCATGTCCGATTTGCACCGTGCTCGATTTACACCGTGCTCGATTTACACCCACCCAATTTACACCGTGCCCGATTTACACTGTGCCTGATTTACATTGTGCTCAATTTACACAGTGCCCGATTTACATTGTGCTCGATATACACCCTGTCTAATTTACACAGTGCCCGATTTACACTGGGCTCGATTTACACTGTGCCCGATTTACATTGTGCTCGATTTACACTCTGTCCAATTTACACAGTGCCGATTTACACCGTACTCGATTTACACAATGTTCGATTTACACCATGCTCGATTTACACCCCGCCCAATTTATGCTGTGCCCGATTTACATTGTGCTCAATTTACACCCCGCTCAATTTACACTGTGCCCGATTTAGATTGTGCTCGATTTTCACCCCGCCTAATTTACACAGTGTCCGATTTACACTGTGCCCGATTTACACCCCGCCCAATTTACACCGTGCTCCATTTACATTGTGCTCGATTTACATCCCGCCCAATTTACATCGTGCCCAATTTACACCATGCCGAATTTACACCTTGCTCGATTTACATGCCGCCTGATTTACATCCCGCCCAATTTACACCGTGCTCTATTTACACTGTGCTCGATTTACACCCCACCCAACTTGCACCGTGCCCAATTTACACCGTGCCTGATTTACACCGTGCCCGATTTACACCCCGCCCAATTTACATCGTGTTCGATTTGCACCGTGCCCGATTTACACTGTGCTCGATTTGCTCTGTGCTCGATTTACACCCTGTCCAATTGAGACCGTGTCCAATTTACACTGTGCTCGATTGGCACCCTGCCCAATTTAAACAGTGCCCAATTTACACTGTGCCCAATTTTCACCGTGCCCGATTTACACTGTGCTTGATTTACACCCCGCCCAATTTACACCGAGCTCAATTTACACCGTGCTCGATTTACAGTGTGATCTATTTACACTGTGCTCGATTTACATTGTGCTTGATTTACACCCCGCTCAATTTACACAGTGCCCAATTTACACTGTGCTCGCTTTACACTGTGCCCAATTTACACCGTGCCCAATTTACACTGTGCCCAATTTACACCGTGCCCGATTTACACCTGGCCCAATTTACACTGTGCCCAATTTACACTGTGCCCAATTTACACGGTGCTCGATTTACACCATGCTTGATTTACACCTTGCTTGATTTACACCCCGCCCAATTTACACTGTGCCCGATTTACACTGTGCCCGATTTACACTGTGCTCGATTAACACCCCGCCTAATTTACACAGTGCCCGATTTACACTGTGCTCGATTTACACCCCGCCCAATTTACACCGTACTCGATTTGCACTGTGCTCGATTTACACCCCGCCCAATTTACACTGTGCCCGATTTACACTGTGCTCGATTTACATCCCGCCCAATTTACACTGTGCCCGATTTACACTGTGCTCGATTTACAACATGCTCAATTTACCTGTGCCCGATTTACACCCCGCCCAATTTACACCGTGCTCGATTTACACCGTGCTCGATTTACACCCCGCCAAATTTACACCGTGCTCGATTTACACCATGCTCAATTTGCACCATGCTCGATTTACACTGTGCACGATTTACATTCTGCTCGATTTACACCCCGCCTAATTTACACAGTGCCCCATTTACATTGTGCTCGATTTACACTGTGCTCGATTAACACCCCGCCAATTTACACCGTGCCCGATTTACACTGTGCTCGATTTACACTGCGCCCAATTTACACAGTGCCCGATTTACATTGTGCTCGATTTACACCGTGCTCGATTTACACACCGCCCAATTTACACCGTGCTCGATTTACACTGTGCTCGATTTACACCCCGCCCAATTTACACCGTGCCCGATTTACACTGTGCCTGATTTACATTGTGCCCAATTTACACAGTGCCCGATTTACATTGTGCTCGATTTACACCCTGTCTAATTTACACAGTGCCCGATTTACACTGGGCTCGATTTACACTGTGCCCAATTTACACAGTGCCGATTTACATTGTGCTCGATATACACCCTGTCTAATTTACACAGTGCCCGATTTACACTGGGCTCGATTTACACTGTGCCCGATTTACACTATGCCCGATTTACATTGTGCTCGATATACACTCCGCCCAATTTACACCGTGCCCGATTTACACTGTGCCCGATTTACACTGAGATCGATTTACACTCTGCTCGATTAACACCCCGCCAATTTACACCGTGCCCGATTTACACTGTGCTCGATTTACACTGTGCCCAATTTACACAGTGCCCGATTTACATTGTGCTCGATTTACCCCGTGCTCGATTTACACACCGCCCAATTTACACTGTGCCCGATTCAGATTGTGCTCGATTTTCACCCCGCCTAATTTACACAGTGTCCGATTTACACTGTGCCCGATTTACACCCCGCCCAATTTACACCGTGCTCTATTTACACTGTGCCCAATTTACACCGTGCTCGATTTACACTGTGCCCGATTTACACCCCACCCAATTTACACCGTGCTCTATTTACACTGTGCCCGATTTACACCCCACCCAATTTACACCGTGCTCTATTTACACTGTGCTCGATTTACGTTGTGCTCGATTTACACTGTGCTTGATTTACACCATGCTCGATTTACACTGTGCTCGATTTACGTTGTGCTCGATTTACACTGTGCTCGATTTACACTGTGCTTGATATACACTGTGCTCAATTTACACCCCGCCCGATTTACACTGTGCCCGATTTACACTGTGCCCGATTTACATCGTGCCCAATTTACACCGTGCTCTATTTACACTGTGCTCGATTTACATCGTGTTCTATTTACACTGTGCCCGATTTACACCCTGTCCAATTGAGACCGTGTCCAATTTACACTGTTCTCAATTTGCACCCCGCTCAATTTAAATAGTGCCCAATTTACACCGAGCTCAATTTACACCGTGCTCGATTTACACAGTGCCCGATTTACACTGTGCTCGATTTACACTGTGCTCGATTTACACCCCGCCCAATTTACACCATGCCCAATTTACACTGTGCCCAATTTACCCTGTGCTCGATTTACACCGTGCTCGATTTACACCCCGCCTAATTTGCACTCTGCCCGATTTACATTGTGCTTGATTTACACCCCGCCTAATTTACACAGTGCTCGATTTACACTGTGCTCGATTTACACTCTGCCCAATTTTCACCATGCTCGATTTACATTGTGCTCGATTTACACTGTGCTCGATTTATACTGTGCTCGATTTACACCCCGCCCAATTTACACTGTGCTCGATTTACACCCCGCCTAAATTACACAGTGCCCAATTTACACTGTGCTCGATTTATACTGTGCTCGATTTACACCCCGCCCAATTTACACTGTGCTCGATTTACACCCCGCCTAAATTACACAGTGCCCAATTTACACTGTGCTCGATTTACACCGTGCTCGATTTACACCCCGCCCAATTTAGACCGTGCCCAATTTACACTGTGCTCAATTTACACTGTGCCCGATTTATACCGTGCCCGATTTATACCGTGCCCGATTTGCACTGTGCTCGATTTACACTGTGCCCGATTTACACCCACCTGATTTACATTGTGCCTGATTTACACCTCGCCCGATTTACACCTGTCTGATTTACATCCATCCGATTTACTCCCCATCGGATTTACACCGTGCCCGATTTACACCATGCCCGATTTACACCATGCCTGATTTACACCCCGCCCAATTCACACCCCGCCCAATTTACACTGTGCTCGAATTACACTGTGCTCGATTTACACCCCACCCAATTTACACTGTGCCCAGTTTACACCCCGCCCAATTTACACCGTGCCCGATTTATACCGTGCTCGATTTACACCCTGCCCAATTTACACCCCGCACAATTTACACTGTACTCGATTTACACCCCACCCAATTAACACTGTGCTCGATTCACACTGTGCTCAATTGACAACTCACCCAATTTACACTGTGCCCGATTTACACCCGCCAGATTTACACCGTGCCTGATTTACACCGTGCCCGATTTACACCCTGCCCGATTTACACCCTGCCCAATTTACACTGTGCCCGATTTACACCCTGCCCAATTTACACCGTGCCCGATTTACACTGTGCCTGATTTACACCCCGCCCAATTTACACCGTGCCCGATTTACACCTCGCACAATTTACATTGTGCTTGATTTACACACCGCCCAATTTACACCGTGCCCAATTTACACTGTGCTCAATTTACACCGTGCCCGATTTGCATTGTGCTTGATTTACATTGTGCCCGATTTACACCCACCTGATTTACATTGTGCCTGATTTACACCCCGCCCGATTTACTCCCCATCGGATTTACACCGTGCTCGATTTACACCGTGCTCGATTTACTCTCCGCCCAATTTATATTGTGCCCGATTTACACCGTGCCAGATTTGCACCCACCCGATTTACACCCGTCTGATTTACACCCATCCGATTTACTCCCCGTCTGATTTACACCCGTTCCATTTACACCCGCCTGATTTACACCCCATCCAATTTACATCCTTCCCGATTTACACCTGCCTGATTTACACTGTTCCTGATTTACACCCTGCCTGATTTACACCCGTCTGATTCACACCTCTCCGATTTGCACCCCGTCTGATTTACACCCATCCAATTTACACCCGTCCGATTTACACCCATCCAATTTACACCCGCCTGATTACACCCATCCAATTTACACCCTGCCCGATTTATACCTGCCTGATTTACACTTTTCCTGATTTACACCCCGCCTGATTTACACTGTCCCTGAGTTACACCATGTCCAATTTACACTGTGTCCGATTTACACCCCGCCTGATTTACACTGTGTCTGATTTATGTTCCACCTGATTTATACTTTGCCTGATTTACACCATGTCCAATTTACACTGTGACCGATTTACACCCGCCCAATTTACACCCACCCAATTTACAACATGTCTAATTTACACACCGCCCGATTTACACCCATCCGATTACTGCCGTGTCCAACTGACACCCCGCCCGATTTACACCTGTCCGATTTACACCCGCCTGATTTATACCGTGCCGATTTACACCATGCCTGATTTACACCCGCTTGATTTACACTGTGCCTGATTTGCACCCCGCCCAATTTACACCCATCCGATTTACACCTGCCTGATTTACACGATGCCTGATTTACACACTGCCCGATTTAGACCCATCCGATTTACACTGACCCAATTTACACCCGTCCGATTTACACCTGCCTGATTTAAACCTGCCCGAAATAAACTTGTCCGATTTACTCCGTGCCTGATTTACACCCCATCCAATTTACACCCCATCCAATTTACACCCCATCCAATTTACACCGTGCCTGATTTACACCAGTCCGATTTACACTCATCCAATTTCTGCCTGTCTGATTCACACCCCGTCCGATTTACATCTGCCTGATTTACACCCCATCCGGTTTAGACAGTGCCAAATTTACACCTGCCTGATATGCACCCTGTGCGATTTACACCCTTCCCGACCTATATCTGGACCGATTTGCACCCCACTCAATTTACATCCCACCCAAATGAAGCACCCTATTTGCACCCCATCCTGATTTGCACTCTGCACCTATTACACCCTGCCCAATTTACCCCTTGACTGATTTATACCTCCACCGATTTTCCTCCGTCCGATTTAGACCCGCCCGACTTTCATCCGTCCGATTTACAATCGCCCGAATTACACCCACCTGATTTACACTGTGCGTAATTTATACCGTGCCTAATTAATACCTGTCCGCTTTACACCTTGCCCGATTTATACCAGCCCGATTTACACCGCGCCCGATTTACACCCCGCCCGATTGACACCAGCCCAATTTACACCCTGCCCGATTGACACCCTGCCCGATTGACACCAGCCCAATTTACACCCTGCCCGATTGACACCAGCCCAATTTACACCCTGCCCGATTGACACCCTGCCCGATTGACACCAGCCCAATTTACACCCTGCCCGATTGACACCAGCCCAATTTACACCCTGCCCGATTGACACCCCACCCGATTTGCACCCCGCCCGATTTACACCAGCCCGATTTACACCCGCCCGATTCACACAAGCCCGATTTACACCCCGCCCGATTAACACCCGCCCGATTTACACCAGCCCGATTTACACTCCACCCGATTAACACCCCGCCCGATTTACACCAGCCCGATGTACACCAGCCCGATTTACACTCTGCCCGATTTACACCAGCCCGATTTACACCCGCCCGATTAACACCCCGCCCGATTTACACCCCGCCCGATTTACACCAGCCCGATTTACACCTGCCCGATTCACACAAGCCCGATTTACACCCCGCCCGATTTACACCCGCCCGATTAACACCCCGCCCGATTTACACCCCGCCCGATTTACACCAGCCCGATTTACACCCGCCCGATTTACACCCCGCCCGATTAACACCCCGCCCGATTTACACCAGCCCGATTTACACCCGCCCGATTTACACCCGCCCGATTTACACCCGCCCGATTTACACCCCGCCCGATTTACACCAGCCCGATTTACACCCCGCCCGATTAACACCCCGCCCGATTTACACCAGCCCGATTTACACCCGCCCGATTTACACCCCGCCCGATTTACACCCCGCCCGATTTACACCCCGCCCGATTTACACCAGCCCGATTTACACCCTGCCCGATTAACACCAGCCCGATTTACACCCCGCCCGATTAACACCCCGCCCGATTAACACCAGCCCGATTTACACCAGCCCGATTTACACCCGCCCGATTTACACCAGCCCGATTTACACCCCGCCCGATTAACACCCCGCCCGATTTACACCCCGCCCGATTTACACCAGCCCGATTTACACCCCGCCCGATTAACACCCCGCCCGATTTACACCGCGCCCGATTGACACCCCACCCGATTTGCACCCCGCCCGATTTACACCAGCCCGATTTACACCCGCCCGATTAACACCCCGCCCGATTTACACCCCGCCCGATTTACACCAGCCCGATTTACACCCGCCCGATTCACACAAGCCCGATTTACACCCCGCCCGATTAACACCCGCCCGATTTACACCAGCCCAATTTACACCCCGCCCGATTAACACCCCGCCCGATTAACACCCGCCCGATTTACACCAGCCCGATTTACACCCCGCCCGATTAACACCCGCCTGATTTACACCAGCCCGATGTACACCAGCCCGATTTACACTCTGCCCGATTTGCACCCCGCCCGATTTACACCAGCCCGATTTACACCCGCCCGATTAACACCCCGCCCGATTTACACCCCGCCCGATTTACACCAGCCCGATTTACATCAGCCCGATTTACACCCCGCCCGATTCACACAAGCCCGATTTACACCCCGCCCGATTAACACCCGCCCGATTCACACAAGCCCGATTTACACCCCGCCCGATTTACACCAGCCCGATTTACACCAGCCCGATTTACACCCCGCCCGATTAACACCCCGCCCAATTTACACCAGCCCGATTCACACAAGCCCGATTTACACCCCGCCCGATTAACACCCGCCCGATTTACACCAGCCCGATGTACACCAGCCCGATTTACACTCTGCCCGATTTGCACCCCGCCCGATTTACACCAGCCCGATTTACACCCGCCCGATTAACACCCCGCCCGATTTACACCCCGCCCGATTTACACCCCGCCCGATTTACACCCGCCCGATTAACACCCCGCCCGATTAACACCCCGCCCAATTTACACCAGCCCGATTTACACCCCGCCCGATTTACACCAGCCCGATTTACACCCGCCCGATTTACACCCCGCCCGATTAACACCCCGCCCGATTTACACCAGCCCGATTTACACCCCGCCCGATTAACACCCCGCCCGATTTACACCCCGCCCGATTTACACCCGCCCGATTCACACAAGCCCGATTTACACCCCGCCCGATTAACACCCGCCCGATTTACACCAGCCCGATTTACACCCCGCCCGATTAACACCCCGCCCGATTTACACCAGCCCAATTTACACCAGCCCGATTCACACAAGCCCGATTTACACCCCGCCCGATTAACACCCGCCCGATTTACACCAGCCCAATTTACACCCCGCCCGATTTACACCAGCCCAATTTACACCAGACTGATTTACACTCTGCCTGATTTACACTGTGCCCGAGTCACACCCTGCCCGATTTACACCATGTTTGATTTTCACCCACTTGATTTACTCTGTGCCCGATTCTCACCCCCGATTTACACCGCGTCCGATTTACATCTGCCCAAGTTACACCCTCCCAATTTACACACCGCCTGATTTACATTGTGCCTAATTTATGCTTCACCCAATTTACACCCATCCGATTTACACCCTGCCTGATTTATGCCTGCCTGTTTACACCCACCCGATTTACACCCGCCCGATTTACTTTCCGCCCGACTTATGCCATGGGAGATTTACACCCGGCCCGATTTACCTCCTATCCGATTTACTTTCCACCCCATTTACACCTCACCCGATCTACACCCCGCCCGATTTACACTCTGCCCGACTTACACCTGCCTGATTTACACTGTGCCCGATTTACACCCGCCTGATTTACACCCGCCTGACTTACACTGTGCCTGATTTACACCCGCCTGACTTACACTGTGCCCGATTTACACCCGCCCGATTTACACTGTGCCTGATTTACACCCCGCCCGATTTACACCTGCCCGATTTACACCTGCCTGATTTACACTGTGCCCGATTTACACCCGCCTGATTTACACTGTGCCTGATTTACACCCCGCCCGATTTACACCCGCCTGATTTACACTGTGCCTGATTTACACCCCGCCCGATTTATGTCCACCGGATTTACACCCACCTGATTTTCACTGTGCCTGATTTACACCCGCCCAAATTAAACCTGCCCGATTTACACCGTGTCCAATTTACACCCACCTGATTTGCACTGTGCCTGATTTACACCCGCACAAATTAAACCCGTCTGATTTACTCCGTGCCTGATTTACACCCATCCAATTTACACCGCGCCCAATTTACACCAGTCCGATTTACACTCATCCAATTTCTGCCCGTCTGATTCACACCCCGTCCGATTTACATCTGCCTGATTTACACCCCATCCGGTTTACACAGTGCCAGAGTTACACATGCCTGATATGCACCCTGTGCGATTTACACCCTTCCCGACCGATATCTGGACCGATTTGCACCCCACTCAATTTACATCCCGCCCAAATGACGCACCCTATTTGCACCCCATCCTGATTTGCACTCTGCACCGATTACACCCTGCCCAATTTACCCCATGACTGATTTATACCCCCACCCCGATTTACTCCCCGCCCGATTTAGACCCGCCCAATTTACAAGTCCCGATCTGCACCCTGCCCAATTTACACCCATCCGATTTTCACCCGTCCGATTTACAATCGTCCGAATTACACCCACCTGATTTACACAGTGTGCAATTTACACCGTGCCTGATTTATACCCGCCTGATTTACACCGTGCCTGATTTATACCCGTCTGATTTACACCCAGCCCAATTTACACCCGCCCGATTTACACCTGCTCGATTTATATCCGCCCCATTTACACCATGCCTGATTTACACCCGCCCGATTTACACCATGCCCGATTTACACCCATCTGATTCACACCCGTCTGATTTACACCCAGCCCAATTTACACCCACCCGATTTACACCCGCCCGATTTATACCCGCCCCATTTACACCCCGCCCAATTTACACCCATCTGATTCACACCCGTCCGATTTACATCGCGCCCGATTTACACCATGCCCAATTTACACCATGCCCAATTTACAACCCATCTGATTTACACCGTGCCCGATTTTCACTGTGCCTGATTTACACCCCACCCGATTTACAGCCCGTCCGATTTAAACCTGTGCGATTTACACCCTGTCTGATTTACACCCTTCCCGACTTATATCTGGACTGATTTGCAACCCACTCAATTTACATCCCACCCGCATGACGTGCTCTATTTCCAACCCATCCTGATTTGCACTCCGCTCCTATTACACCCATGTCCGATTTACACCCCACCCCATTTTACACCGTGCCCGATTTATACCCTGCCCGATTTACGCCTGCCCGATTTACACCTCGCCTGATTTAAACCTCGCGTGATTTACACCCCACCTGATTTACTTTATGCCACGGGAGAGTTACACCCTGCCCGATTTAATTTCCGCCCACTTTCCACCTCGCCCGATTTACAACCCTTCCAATTTACACCCTGCCTGATTTACTTTCCGCAGACTGTTCAGAAAAGTAAAAACCCATGGGATCCAAGGGAAAGTGGCAAGTTGGATCCAGGATTGGCTCAGTGGCAGGAAGCAAAGGGTAATGGTTGACGGGTGTTTTTGTGACGGGAAGGCTGTTTCCAGTGGGGTCCCGCAGGGCTCAGTACTAGGTCCCTTACTTTTTGTGGTACATATCAATGATTTAGGCTTAGATGTAATGGGCATGATTAAGAAGTTTGCAGATGATATAGAAGTTGGCCGTGTGGTTGATAGTGAGGAAGAAAGCTGTAGACTGCAGGAAGATATCAATGGACTGGTCAGGTGGGCAGAAAAGTGGCAAATGGAATTCAATCTGGAGAAGTGTGAGGTAATGCATTTGGGGAGGGCAAACAAGGCAAGGGAATACACAATAAATGGGAGGATACTGAGAAGTGTAGAGGAAGAGAGGGACCTTGGAGTGCGTACGAAAGTATGAGGTGCGAGTTGGCTATGATAGATTGAGGAACTTTACTAAAAGGGGTGATGGTGGATAGGCAATGGCTAATATTTAAAGAATGTGTGCAGGAATTACAACAATTATTCATTCCTGTCTGGCGCAAAAATAAAACAGGAAAGGTGGCTCAACCGTGGCTTACAAAAGAAATTTGGGATAGTATTAGATCCAAAGAGGAGACATATAAAATTGCCAGAAAAAGCGGCAAGCCTGAGGATTGGGAGCAGTTTAGAATTCAGCAAAGGAGGACAAAGAGATTGATCAAGAGGGGAAAAATAGAGTATGAGAGTAAGCTAGCAGGGAACATAAAAACTGACTGTAAAAGCTTCTATAAATATGTCAAGAGAAAAAGATTAGTGAAGACAAATGTAGGTCCCTTATGGTCAGAAATGGGGGAAATTATAATTGGGAACAAAGAAATAGCAGAACAATTAAACACATTCTTTGGTTCTGTCTTCACAAAGGAGGACACAAATAACCTCCCAGAAATATTAGGGAATCAAGGGTCTAGTGAGAGGGAGAAACTGAAGGAAACCAGTATTAGTAAAAAATAGTGCTAGGGAAATTAATGGGGCTAAAGGCTGACAAATCCCCAGGGCCTGATAATCTACATCCCAGAGTACTAAAGGAAGTGGCCCTGGAAATAGTGGATGCATTGGTGGTCATCTTCCAAAATTCTATAAACTCTGGAACAGTTGCTACAGATTGGAGGGTGGCAAATGTAACCCCACTATTTAAAAAAGGAGGGAGAGAGAAAAAAAAACAGGGAATTACAGACCAGTTAGCCTAACATCAGTAGTGGGGAAAATGCTAGAGTCTATTATAAAAGATGTGATAACAGAACACTTGGAAGGCATCAACGGGATTGGACAAAGTCAGCATGGGTTTATGAAAGGGAAATCATGCTTAACAAATCTACTGGAGTTTTTTTGAGGATGTAACTAGTAGAATAGATGGGGGAGAACCAGTGGATATGGTGTATTTGGATTTTCAGAAGGTTTTTGATAAGGTCCCACACAAGAGATTAGTGTGCAAAATTAAAGCACATGGGATTGGGGGGAATATACTGGCATGGATTGAAAATTGGTTGACAGACAGGAAACAGAGAGTAGGAATAAACGGATCTTTTTCCGGGTGGCAAGCAGTGACTAGTAGGGTACCACAGGGATCCCAAGCTATTCACAATATATATCAATGATTTGGATGAGGGAACTAAATATAACAATTCCAAGTTTGCAGACGACACAAAGCTGGGGTGGAATGTGAGCTGTGAGGAGGATGCAAAGAGGCTGCAATGTGATTTAGACAAGTTGGGTGAGTGTGCAAGAACATGGCAGATGCAGTATAACGTGGATAAATGTGAGGTTATCCACTCTGGTTGTAAAAACAGAAAGGCAGATTATTATCTGAATGATGATAGATTGGGAAAAGGGGAGGTGCAACGAGACCTGGGTGTCCTTGTACACCAGTCGCTGAAAGTGAGCATTCAGGTACAGCAAGCAGTTAGGAAGGCGAATGGTATGTTGGCCTTCATTGCAAGAGTATTTGAGTACAGGAGCAGAGATGTCTTACTGCAGTTGTACGGGGCCTCGGTGAGACCACATCTGGAGTATTGTGTGCAGATTTAGTCTCCTTATCTGAGGAAGGATATCCTTGCCATGGAGGGAGTGCAACGAAGATTTACCAGACTGATTCCTGGGATGGCAGGACTGACGTATGAGGAGAGATTGGGTCGACTAGGCCTATATTCACTACAGTTTAGAAGAATGAGAGGTGATCTCATCGAAACATATAAAATTCTAACAGGACTAGATAGACTAGATGCAGGATGGATGTTCCCGATGGCTGGGGAGTCCAGAACCAGGGGTCACAGTCTCAGGATATGGGGTATGCCATTTAGAACCGAGATGAGGAAAAATTTCTTCACTCAGAGGGTGGTGAACCTGTGGAATTCTCTTCCACAGAAGGCAGAGGAGGCCAAGTCATTAAATATATTCAAGAAGGAGATAGATATATTTCTTAATGCTAAAGGGATCAAGGGATATGGGGAAAAAGCGGGAACAGGATACTGAGTTAGACGATCAGCCATGATCATTTTGAATGGCGGAGCAGGCCCGAAGGGCCGAATGGCCTACTCTTGCTCCTATTTTCTATGTTTCTATATTTCTATGTCCACAGATCCCTGAAGATTGCAGGACAGGTAGATAAGGTGGTAAAGAAGGCATACGGAATACTTTCCTTTATTAGCAGCGAGGTTATGCTCGAAATGTATCAAACACTAGTTAGGCCACAGCTAGAGTACTGCGCACAGTTCTGGCCACCACATTAAAGGAAAGATGTGATTGCACTACAGGGGGTACAGAGGAGATTTACGAGGATATTGCCAGGACTTTTAGCTATGAGGAAAGATTGGATAAGCTGGGGTTGTTTTCTTTGGAACAAAGGAGGCTGAGGAGAGAATTAATTGAAGTGTATAAAATTATGAGGGGCTGAGATAAATTGGAAGGGAAGAACCTATTTCTCTTGGAGAGAGTTCAATAACCAGGGGGCATAGATTTAAAGTAATTGGTAGAAGGATTAGAGGGGAGTTGAGAAGAAATTTTTTCACCCAGAGGGTGGTGGGGGTCTGGAACTCACTGCCTGAAAGGGTGGTAGAGGCAGAAACCCTGAACTCATATTAAAAGTACCTGGATGTGCACTTGAAGTGCCGTAACCTACAAGGCTACGGATCAAGAGCTGGAAAGTGGGATTGGGCTCCTTTGTGGCCGGCACAGACACGATGGGGCCGAATGGTCTCCTTCTGTGTCGCAGATTTCTATGATTCTATGATTTACATTGTTACTGTCCCAGTCTATACTGGGATAATTGAAGTCCCCCATTATCACTACTCTATAGTTCTTGCATCCTTCTGTAATTTGCCTGCAAATTTGCTCCTCTATCTTCTTCTCATAATTTGGTGGCCTATAGTATACACCCAGCAGCGTAATAGCTCCTCTATTGTTCCTTAATTTCAACCAAATAGATTCTGTCCCCTCAATTATATTATCTGATCCCTCAACTATATTATCCCTTTCCAGTGCTATAATAGTTTCTTTGATCCATACTGCCACCCACCCCCCTCCTTTCGTTCCTTCCCTATCTTTCCGGAATACCTTGTAGCCAGGAATATTAAGTTCCCAAGCTTTCCCTTCTTTGAGCCTGGTCTCTGTTATTGCCACTGTATCATAATCCCATGTGGCGACTTCAGCCTGCAGCTCACTAACCTTATTTTACATGCTACGTGCATTTATGCACATGCACTCCAAACTCCTCTTTGACTGCCTCGCATTTGCCCCCTGTGTGATCCCTCCCATTTCTGAACTCTTCTTTACTCTAGTTCTATTTGTCCCTCCCACTCCTCTGTGCACCATATTTCTCCTCTCTAATGTTTCATTCTGCTGCCCATCCCCGTGTTGTAATTTCAATAGGTTATTCGATTAACTAAGATACCCAGGAAATCTCATCTGATATCTGTGCATCAGTGGCAGATATGGCAAGTTTATGCATGTGGCAGTCCTATATATGGCACTTCTATGTATGGCAGTCCTATAAATGGCAGTCCTATATATGTCTATTTTTAATTCATTCATGGGATGTGGGCGTCACTGGCAAGGCCAGCATTTATTGCCCATTCCTAATTGCCCTTGAGAAGGTGGTGATGAATCGCCTTCTTGAACTGCTGCAGTCCGTGTGGTGAAGGTTCTTCAGCTCTATATATGCCAATCCTATACATGGCACTCCTATATATGGCAGCTCTACATATAGCAGTTCTATATATGACAGTTCTATACATGGCAGGTTTATATATGGCACGTCATAGTAGGTACAGCACTGGAGGAGACCATTTGGCCCATCGTGCCTGTGCCGGCTCTTTGAAAGAGCTATCCAATTAATCCCATTTCCCTGCTCTTTCCCCATAGCCCTGTAAATTTTATCCCTTCAAGTATTTATCCAATTCCCTTTTAAATGTTACCATTGAATCTGCTTCCACCGCCCTTTCAGGCAGCGCATTCCAGATCATAACAACTCGCCGTGTAAAAAAATGTTTCCTCATGCCGCCTCCGGCTCTTTTGCCGATCACCTTAAATCTGTGTCCTCTGGTTCCTGACCCTTCTGCAACTGGAATCAATCACTCCCTATCTACTCCGTTCATGATTTTGAACACCTCTATCAAATCTCCCCTTAACCTTCTCTGCTCTAAAGAGAACAACCCCAGCTTCTCCAGTCTCTCCACATAACTGAAATCCCTCATCCCTGGCACCATTCTGGTAAATCTCTTCTGCACCCTCTCTAAGGCCTTGACATCTTTCCTAAAGTGCGGTGCCCAGAATTGAACACAACACTCGAGTTGAAGCCTAACCAGTGTTTTATAAAGGTTTCGCATAACTTCCTTGCTTTTGTACTCAATGCCTCTATTAAATATAAACAATTTTACAACACCAAGTTATAGTCCAACAAATTTATTTTAAATTCCACAAGCTTTTGGAGGCTTCCTCCTTCCTCAGGTGAATAGTGTGGAAATGGAATTTTCGAATCCTTCGCATTTGAAAATCACAGAACAATGCCTGGTGATTACTGCCTGTTGCCAAGGCAATCACAGTGAGCAGACAGAAAGGTGTCACCTAAAAGGCCACCGAATATACAAACCCCCAAAAAAAAGAGAGAGAGAGAGAGAGAAGGAAGACAGTCAATGACCCGTTATATTAAAAACAGATAACATTTGTTCGCTGGTGGGGTTACGTGTAGTGTGACATGAACCCAAGATCCCGGTTGAGGCCGTCCTCATGGGTGCGGAACTTGGCTATCAATTTCTGCTCGACGATTTTGCGTTGTCGTGTGTCTCGAAGGCCGCCTTGGAGTATGCTTACCCGAAGGTCGGTGGCTGAATGTCCATGACTGCTGAAGTGTTCCCCGACAGGGAGAGAACCCTCCTGTTTGGCGATTGTTGCGCGGTGTCCGTTCATCCGTTGTCGCAGTGTCTGCATGGTCTCGCCAATGTACCATGCTCTGGGGCATCCTTTCCTGCAACGTATGAGGTAGACAACGTTGGCCGAGTCACAGGAGTAAGAACCGTGCACCTGGTGGGTGGTGTCCTCTCGTGTGATGGTGGTATCTGTGTCGATGATCTGGCATGTCTTGCAGAGGTTGCCGTGGCAGGGTTGTGTGGTGTCGTGGACGCTGTTCTCCTGAAAGCTGGGTAATTTGCTGCGAACTATGGTTTGTTTGAGGTTGGGTGGCTGTTTAAAGGCGAGTAGTGGAGGTGTGGGGTTGGCCATAGCAAGGTGTTCGTCATCATTGATGACATGTTGAAGGCTGCGGAGAACATGGCGTAGTTTCTCCGCTCCGGGGAAGTACTGGACGACGAAGGGTACTCTGTTGGTTGGGTCCCGTGCGAGAGGTACGACTCTGCCGTCATACCTCTCGCACACTCCGCAACCATCTCGTACACCAACTCTACAGCAGACGCCGCAACCTCGAAACTAAGATAGAGTCCATACTCTCAACCTGTGCTCAGGACCCAGCAGACCAGCTACGATATACCGCCAAACAGACGAGGCAACGGAACTACGCTGCCTACATGAAAACCAAGATCAGGTAGCTTGAGAAACTCGGCATCACCACCAGCATCGACCAAGCTTCCCCTGGTACCACGGTTGCAACCACAGGGAAGTCTATCGTCAATTTGTCCGACCACACCCTTCAACCAGACGAAATCGAAGTTCTCAGCCAAGGGCTCAATTTCTGCCCCACTACCAAAATGGACCCCACTAGTCTCGCGGCAGACACAGAGGAATTCATCAGGAGAATGAGGCTCCGGGAATTCTACCACAAACCCCAAGATTTCAGCAGCGAACCCAATGAGACAATCAACGATCCAGAACAGCAGACAGAGGGATCCGCGGTACAGCAACCGAAGAGGAAAGAGTCTCACTGGACTCCTCCAGAAGGTCGCTGCCCCCAGCTTGACATGTATGCTCAAGCTGTCAGGAAATGTGTCAATGCCAGATTCATCAGCCGCACTTGGAAGACAGTCCAGAATGTCACCCGAGCACAACGCAACGCAATCAAAGCTCTCAAGACCAACTGCAACATCGTCATCAAACCAGCGGACAAAGGAGGAGCCATCGTCATACAGAACAGAACGGACTATTGCAAAGAAGCATACCGACAACTGGACAACCAGGAACACTACAGACGGTTACCCACAGACCCGACCAAAGAACACACCCATCAGCTCAACAAACTGATCAAGACCTTCGATCCAGACCTTCAAAACATCCTACGCACTCTCATCCCACGTACTCCCCGCGTGGGAGACTTCTACTGCCTCCCAAAGATACACAAAGCCAACACACCCGGACGTCCGATCGTATCAGGCAACGGAACCCTGTGTGAGAACCTCTCTGGATACGTCGAGGGCATCCTGAAACCCATCGTGCAGGGAACCCCCAGCTTCTGTCACGACACTACAGACTTTCTACAAAAACTCAGTACCCACGGACCTGTTGAACCAGGAACACTTCTCACCACGATGGACGTCTCGGCACTCTACACCAGTATCCCCCACGATGACGGCATCGCTGCGACAGCATCAATACTCAACACCAACAACAGCCAATCTCCAGACGCCATCCTACAACTCATCCGCTTCATCCTGGATCACAATGTCTTCACCTTCAATAACCAGTTCTTTACCCAAACACACGGAACAGCCATGGGGACCAAATTCGCACCCCAATACGCCAACATTTTCATGCACAAGTTCGAGCAGGACTTCTTCACTGCACAGGACCTCCAACCAACACTATACACCAGATATATCGACGACATTTTCTTTCTATGGACCCATGGCGAAGAATCACTGAAGAGACTACACGATAACATCAACAAGTTCCATCCCACCATCAAGCTCACCATGGACTACTCCTCAGAATCAGTTTCTTTCTTGGACACACGAATCTCCATCAAAGACGGGCACCTCACTCTACCGCAAGCCCACGGACAACCTCACGATGCTCCACTTTTCCAGCTTCCACCCTAACCACGTCAAAGAGGCCATCCCCTATGGACAGGCCCTGCGAATACACAGGGTCTGCTCAGACGAGGAGGAACGCGATGGACACTTACAGACGCTGAAAGACGCCCTAGTAAGAACGGGATATGATGCTCGGCTCATCGATCGACAGTTCCGACGGGCCACAGCGAAAAATCGCGTAGACCTCCTCAGAAGACTAACACGGGATGCAACCAACAGAGTACCCTTCGTCGTCCAGTACTTCCACGGAGCGGAGAAACTACGCCATGTTCTCCGCAGCCTTCAACATGTCATCAATGATGACGAACACCTCGCTATGGCCATCCCCACACCTCCACTACTCGCCTTTAAACAGCCACCCAACCTCAAACAGACCATCGTTCGCAGCAAATTACCCAGCTTTCAGGAGAACAGCGTCCACGACACCACACAACCCTGCCACGGTAACCTCTGCAAGACATGCCAGATCATCGACACAGATACCACCATCACACGAAAGGACACCACCCACCAGGTGCACGGTTCTTACTCCTGTGACTCGGCCAACGTTGTCTACCTCATACGTTGCAGGAAAGGATGCCCCAGAGCATGGTACATTGGCGAGACCATGCAGACGCTGCGACAACGGATGAACGGACACCGCGCAACAATCGCCAAACAGGAGGGTTCTCTCCCTGTCGGGGAACACTTCAGCAGTCATGGACATTCATCCACCGACCTTCGGGTAAGCGTACTCCAAGGTGGCCTTCGAGACACACGACAACGCAAAATCGTCGAGCAGAAATTGATAGCCAAGTTCCGCACCCATGAGGACGGCCTCAACCGGGATCTTGGGTTCATGTCACACTACACGTAACCCCACCAGCGAACAAATGTTATCTGTTTTTAATATAACGAGTCATTGACTGTCTTCCTTCTCTCTCTCTCTCTTTTTTTTGGGGGGTTTGTATATTCGGTGGCCTTTTAGGTGACACCTTTCTGTCTGCTCACTGTGATTGCCTTGGCAACGGGCAGTAATCACCAGGCATTGTTCTGTGATTTTCAAATGCGAAGGATTCGAAAATTCCATTTCCACACTATTCACCTGAGGAAGGAGGAAGCCTCCGAAAGCTTGTGGAATTTAAAATAAATTTGTTGGACTATAACTTGGTGTTGTAAAATTGTTTACAATTGTCAACCCCAGTCCATCACCGGCATCTCCACATCTATTAATAAAGCCCAAGATCCCATATGCTTTTTTAACAGCCTTCTCAACTTACCCTGCCACCTTCAAAGATTTGTCTCTCTGTTCCTGCACCCCCTTTAAAATAGTATCATTTAGTTTATATTGCCTCTCCACATTCTTCCCACCTTCACACCTCTCTGTGCCAAACCCCATCCACCACGTTCTATATATGGTTGTTCTATATACGGCAGCACTATATATGGCAGTGGTATGTTAGGCAACTCTATAAATGACATTCCTACATATAACACCAACTCTATATATGGCAATTCCAAATATGGCAGCTCTATATGATGGAAACTCTATATGTGGCAGTCCTATATATAGCAGCCCCATATATAGCAGACCAATATATATGATAGACCTATATATGACAGCACTATATATATGACATCAGGCTGCAGCCATCCAATTGGAGATACCTGATTGGAGATATCGGAGAGGAGACATCACACTAACCCCACCTGATTTACACTCACCTGCGGAGTGAGGTCACCTGCTTTGGATCCAAGAAAGACAAATCGGCATATTTTGTATGGACAGGTTGCATAGACTAGGCTGGTATTTCCTTGAACTCAGAAGGTTGAGGGGTGATCTAATCGAAGTCTTTAAAATGATAAAAGGATTCAGTAGGGTAGATAGAGAGAAACTATTTCCTCTGATGGGGAATCTAGAACAAAGGGGCATAATGTTAAGATTACAGCTAGGCCGTTCAGGATTGAGGTTGATATATTTTTGCTAGGTAAGAATATCAAGGCATATGGATCAAAGTCTGGTAAATGGGGTTCAGGTATAGATCAGCAACATCATAGAATCAAAGAATCATAGAAAGGTTACAGCATGGAAGGAGGCCATTCGGCCCATCGAGTCTGCACTGACTCGATGCAAGAGCAATCCAGCTAGTCCCACTCCCCCGCCCTATCCCTGTCGCCTTGCAATTTTTTTCCTTTCAAGTACTTATCCAGTTCCCTTTTAAAGGCCATGATTGAATCTGCCTCCACCATCCCCCGGGCAGTGCATTCCAGATTCTAACCGCTCACTGTGTAAAAAAGTTTTTCCTCATGTCAACTTTGGTTCTTTTGCCAATCACCTTAAATCTGTGTCCTCTGGTCCTTGACCCTTCCGCCAATGGGAATAGTTTCTCTCCATTTACTCTGTCTGGACCCTTCATGATTTTGAATATACCTCTATCAAATCTCCTCACAACCATCTCTGTTCCAAGGAGAACAACCTCAGCTTCTCCAGTCGATCCACGTAACTAAAGTCCCTCATCCATGGAATCATTCTAGTAAATCTCTTCTGCACCCTCTCTAAGGCCTTTACATCTTTCCTAAAGTGCAGTGCCCAGAACAGGACACAATACTCCAGTTGTGGCCGAACCAGTGTTCTATAAAGGTTCAGCATGACTTACATACTTCTGTACTCTATGCCTCTATTTATAAAGCCCAGGATCCCAAATGCTTTTTTAACCACTTTCTCAAGCTGCCCTGCCACCTTCAACGATTTGTGCACATATACCCCCAGATCTCTCTGTTCCTGTATCCCTTTTAGAGTTGTGCCCTGTAGTGGTTATTGCCTCTCCTCATTCTTCCTACCGAAATGTATCACTTCACATTTTTCTGCATTAAATTTTATCTGCCATATGTCCGCCCGTGCTACCAGACTGCCTATATCCTCTTGAATTCTATCACTATCCTCCTCACTGTTAACCTGCTCACTGATGCTCAGTTTGTGTTCCGCCAGGACCACTCGGCTCCAGACCTCATTACAGCCTTGGTCCAAACATGGACAAAAGAGCTGAATTCCAGAGGTGAGGTGAGAGTGACTGCCCTTGACATCAAGGCAGCATTTGACTGACTGTGGCACCAAGGAGCCCTAGTAAAATTGAAGTCAATGAGAATCAGGGGGAAATCTCTCCAGTGGCTGGAGTCATACCTAGCACAAAGGAAGATGGTAGTGGTTGTTGGAGGCCAATCATCACAGGCCCAGGACATTGCTGCAGGAGTTCCTCAGGGCAGGTTCCTAGGCCCAACCATCTTCAGCTGCTTCATCAATGACCTTCCCTCCATCATAAGGTCAGAAATGGGGATGTTCACTGATGATTGCACAGTGTTCAGTTCCATTCACAACCCCTCAGATAATGAAGCAGTCCGTGCCCGCATGCAGCAAGACCTGGACAACATCCAGGCTTGAGCTGATAAGGGGCAAATAACATTTGCGCTAGACAAGTGCCAGGCAATGACCATCTCCAACAAGAGAGAGTCTAACCAACTCCCCTTGACATTCAATGGCATTACCATCGCTGAATCCCCCACCATCAACATCCTAGGGGTCACCATTGACCAGAAACTTAACTGGACCAGCCACATAAATACTGTGGCTACGAGAGCAGGTCAGAGGCTGGGTATTCTGCGGCGAGTGACTCACCTCCTGAGTACCCACAGCCTTTCCACCATCTACAAGGCACAAGTCAGGAGTGTGATGGAATACTCTCCGCTTGCCTGGATGAGTGCAGCTCCAACATCACTCAAGAAGCTCGACACCATCCAGGACAAAGCAGCCCGCTTGATTGGCACCCCATCCACCACCCTAAACATTCACTCCCTTCACCAGCGGCGCACAAAGGCTCCAGTGTGTACCATCCACAGGATGCACTGCAGCAACTCGCCAAGGTTTCTTCAACAGCACCTCCCAAACCCACGACCTCTACCACCTAGAAGAACAAGGGCAGCAGGCACATGGGAACAACACCACCTTCATGTTCCCCTCCAAGTCACACACCATCCCGACTTGGAAATATATCGCCGTTCCTTCATTGTCGCTGGGTCAAAATCCTGGAACTCCCTACCTAACAGCACTGTGGGAGAACCTTCACCACACGGACTGCAGCGGTTCAAGAAGGCGGCTCACCACCACCTTCTCAAGAGCAATTAGGGATGGGCAATAAATGCTGGCCTTGCCAGCGACACCCACATTCCATGAACGAATAAAAAAAAGGCTTGAGGGGCTGTTTGGCTTTCTCCTGTTTCTGTGTATCTGGCTCGAGGGGCTGATTGGCCTCCACCTCTACCGATGATTCATTTTGGCCGGCCGCTCTCAACTTTTTTTCATTACTTCCCTTTATGTTGCAATTTCAGTGGGTCATTGGATTAACCAAGGTAAATGATGAGGCAATAAGGCCATAAAACAAGCAAACCAAGTACTGGGGTTCATTTCTGGAGGGATAGAATTGAAAAGCAAATAAGTTATGTTAAACTTTGGTCAGACCACACTTAGTGTACAGTTCTGGTCTCCACATTATAAAAAGAATATACAGGCACTAGAGAAAGTGCAAAAAATATTTACTAGGATAATACCAGAATTGAGAGGTTATACCTATCAGGAAACATTGAGCAGGCTGGGGCTCTTTTCTCTAGAAAAGAGAAGACTAAGAGGTGATCTGATAGAGGACGTTAAGATTATGAAAGGGTTTGCTAGGGTAGTCGTAGTTGTGGCCCATGGAATAAAGGGGGCAGTAGCAACATGGATACAGAATTGGCTAAGGGACAGGAAACAGACAGTAGTGGTGAATGGTTGTTTGTCGGACTTGGGGGAGGTGTACAGTGATGTTCCCCAACGGTCGCTGGGATCATTGCTTTTCTTGATATATATTAATGACTTGGACTTGGGTGTACAGGGCACAATTTCAAAATTTGCAGATGGCACAAAACTTGGAAGGATAGTAAAGCTCACCTGATATCTGTGGTATCAGTGGCAGATATGGCAGATTTATATATGTGGCAGTCCTATATATAGCAGTTCTAAATATGGCTGTGGTATATAAGGCAACTCTATAAATGGCAATCCTATATATGGCAACCTATATATAGTAGCTCCATATATATGATAGACGAATATATATGACAGCACTATATACATGACATCAGACTGGAGGCATCGGATTGGCGGCATCGGACTGGAGACATCGGACTGGAGACATCGGACTGGAGACATCGGACTGGAGACATCAGACTGGAGACATTGGATTGGAGACATCGAGATCTGTTGCGATTGCTCCGTCCACCCGATACAAGTTCAAAATGAAAATCCGTCCCATGTTCTATGGGCTCAAAAATCTCATCCTAATCTGAGCAAAACTCGACTCATTTATAAATACAACCAAATAAAAGTAATCTGATAGTTAACTATTTGAGTAACCGTTTTGATTGACAACAACTCGATTTATTTTTATAAATCACAGTTTTGTTTCTATTAGAATCTCGCCACAGTTTCTCTGTGATGTTCTCAGCTATTGCAAAACGTTCCACTACAGATTTCCTTCACACGAACCTCTCCTGATTTACACTGCCCAATTTATATCCTCTCCCTGATTCACACATTGACCGATTTACAATCAGCCCCTTTTACACCCGTCCGATTAACACCCCGCCCGATTAACACCCCGCCCGATTTACACCCGCCTGATTTACACCCTGCCCGCGGAGGGAGGTCATCTGCTGCACCCCCTCTGAGGCCAATATATCCTTCCTGAGGTGCGGTGCCCAGAATTGAACGCAATACTCCATGTGCGCTTTGTACTACAACCCACTTGAGATAAAGGCCAAAATTCCATTAGCCTTTTTGATTACTTTTTGTATCTGTGCACTAGCTTTTAGTGATTTCTGTACCCAGACACCCTAATCTCTCTGTTCTTCCACAGTTCCTAGTTTCTCACCATTGAGAAAATATTCCAATTTGTCTGTCTTGGCTCCAAAGTGATTGAATCCGAAGTCTCCAATCCGAAGTCTCCAATCCGAAGTCTCCAATCCGAAGTCTCCAATCCGAAGTCTCCAATCCGAGGTCTCCAATCCGAGGTCTCCAATCCGAGGTCTCCAATCCGAAGTCTCCAATCCGATGTTTCCAATCCGAAGTCTCCAATCCGATGTCTCCAATCCGAAGTCTCCAATCCGAAGTCTCCAATCCGATGTCTCCAATCCGATGTCTCCAATCCGAAGTCTCCAATCCGAAGTCTCCAATCCGATGTCTCCAATCCGATGTCTCCAATCCGAAGTCTCCAATCCGAAGTCTCCAATCCGAAGTCTCCAATCCGAGGTCTCCAATCCGAAGTCTCCAATCCGAAGTCTCCAATCCGATGTCTCCAATCCGATGTCTCCAATCCGAAGTCTCCAATCCGAAGTCTCCAATCCGAAGTCTCAAATCCGAAGTCTCCAATCCGATGTCTCCAATCCGAGGTCTTCAATCCGAGGTCTCCAATCCGAAGTCTCCAATCCGAAGTCTCCAATCCGAAGTCTCCAATCCGAAGTCTCCAATCCGAAGTCTCCAATCCGATGTCTCCAATCCGAAGTCTCCAATCCGAAGTCTCCAATCTGATGTCTCCAATCCGAAGTCTCCAATCCGAAGTCTCCAATCCGAGGTCTCCAATCCGAGGTCTCCAATCTGATGTCTCCAATCCGAAGTCTCCAATCCGAAGTCTCCAATCCGAGGTCTCCAATCCGAAGTCTCCAATCCGAAGTCTCCAATCCGAAGTCTCCAATCCGAGGTCTCCAATCCGAGGTCTCCAATCCGAAGTCTCCAATCCGAAGTTTCCAATCCGAAGTCTCCACTCCGAGGTCTCCAATCCGAGGTCTCCAATCCGAGGTCTCCAATCCGAGATCTCCAATCCGAGGTCTCCAATCCGAAGTCTCCAATCCGAAGTCTCCAATCCGAGGTCTCCAATCCGAGGTCTCCAATCCGAAGTCTCCAATCCGAAGTCTCCAATCCGACGTCTCCAATCCGAAGTCTCCAATCCGAAGTCTCCAATCCGAAGTCTCCAATCCGAAGTCTCCAATCCGAGGTCTCCAATCCGATGTCTCCAATCCGAAGTCTCCAATCCGAAGTCTCCAATCCGAGGTCTCCAATCCGAAGTCTCCAATCCGAAGTCTCCAATCCGAGGTCTCCAATCCGAAGTCTCCAATCCGAAGTCTCCAATCCGAAGTCTCCAATCCGAAGTCTCCAATCCGAGGTCTCCAATCCGAAGTCTCCAATCCGAAGTCTCCAATCCGAAGTCTCCAATCCGAAGTCTCCAATCCGAGGTCTCCAATCCGAGGTCTCCAATCCGAAGTCTCCAATCCGAAGTCTCCAATCCGAAGTCTCCAATCCGAGGTCTCCAATCCGAGGTCTCCAATCCGAAGTCTCCAATCCGAAGTCTCCAATCCGAAGTCTCCAATCCGAAGTCTCCAATCCGAGGTCTCCAATCCGAAGTCTCCAATCCGATGTCTCCAATCCGAAGTCTCCAATCCGAAGTCTCCAATCCGAGGTCTCCAATCCGAAGTCTCCAATCCGAAGTCTCCAATCCGAAGTCTCCAATCTGAAGGTTCCAATCCGATGTCTCCAATCCGAAGTCTCCAATCCGAAGTCTCCAATCCGATGTCTCCAATCCGATGTCTCCACTCCGATGTTTCCAATCCGAAGTCTCCAATCCGAAGTCTCCAATCCGATGTCTCCAATCCGATGTCTCCAATCCGATGTCTCCAATCCGATGTCTCCAATCCGAAGTCTCCAATCCGAAGTCTCCAATCCGAGGTCTCCAATCCGAAGTCTCCAATCCGATGTCTCCAATCCGAGGTCTCCAATCCGAAGTCTCCAATCCGATGTCTCCAATCCGAAGTCTCCAATCCGAAGTCTCCAATCTGAAGTCTCCACTCCGATGTCTCCAATCCGAGGTCTCCAATCCGAAGTCTCCAATCCGAGGTCTCCAATCCGAAGTCTCCAATCCGAGGTCTCCAATCCGAAGTCTCCAATCCGAGGTCTCCAATCCGATGTCTCCAATCCGAAGTCTCCAATCCGAAGTCTCCAATCCGAGGTCTCCAATCCGAGGTCTCCAATCCGAAGTCTCCAATCCGAAGTCTCCAATCCAAAGTCTTCAATCCGAAGTCTCCAATCCGAAGTCTCCAATCCGAGCTCTCCAATCCGAGGTCTTCAATCCGAGGTCTCCAATCCGAAGTCTCCAACCGAAGTCTCCAATCCGAGGTCTCCAATCCGAAGTCTCCAATCCGAAGTCTCCAATCCGAAGTCTCCAATCCGAAGTCTCCAATCCGAGGTCTCCAATCCGAGGTCTCCAATCCGAGGTCTCCACTCCGAAGTCTCCAATCCGAGGTCTCCAATCCGAAGTCTCCAATCCGAGGTCTCCAATCCGAGGTCTCCAATCCGAAGTCTCCAATCCGAGGTCTCCAATCCGATGTCTCCAATCCGAGGTCTCCAATCCGAGGTCTCCAATCCGAAGTCTCCACTCCGATGTTTCCAATCCGAAGTCTCCAATCCGAGGTCTCCAATCCGAAGTCTCCAATCCGAGGTCTCCAATCCGAAGTCTCCAATCCGAAGTCTCCACTCCGAAGTCTCCAATCCGAGGTCTCCAATCCGAAGTCTCCACTCCGATGTTTCCAATCCGAAGTCTCCAATCCGAGGTCTCCAATCCGAAGTCTCCAATCCGAAGTCTCCAATCCGAGGTCTCCAATCCGAAGTCTCCAATCCGATGTTTCCAATCCGAAGTCTCCAATCCGAGGTATCCAATCCGAGGTCTCCAATCCGAAGTCTCCACTCCGATGTTTCCAATCCGAGGTCTCCAATCCGAAGTCTCCAATCCGAAGTCTCCAATCCGAAGTCTCCAATCCGAAGTCTCCAATCCGAAGTCTCCAATCCGATGTCTCCAATCCGAAGTCTCCAATCCGATGTCTCCAATCCGAAGTCTCCAATCCGAAGTCTCCAATCCGAAGTCTCCAATCCGAAGTCTCCAATCCGATGTCTCCAATCCGATGTCTCCAATCCGAGGTCTCCAATCCGAAGTCTCCAATCCGAAGTCTCCAATCCGAAGTCTCCAATCCGATGTCTCCAATCCGAAGTCTCCAATCCGATGTCTCCAATCCGATGTCTCCAATCCGAAGTCTCCAATCCGAGGTCTCCAATCCGAAGTCTCCAATCCGATGTCTCCAATCCGAAGTCTCCAATCCGAAGTCTCCAATCCGATGTCTCCAATCCGAGGTCTCCAATCCGAAGTCTCCAATCCGAAGTCTCCAATCCGAGGTCTCCAATCCGAAGTCTCCACTCCGAAGTCTCCAATCCGAGGTCTCCAATCCGAAGTCTCCACTCCGATGTTTCCAATCCGAAGTCTCCAATCCGAAGTCTCCAATCCGAAGTCTCCAATCTGAGGTCTCCAATCCGAGGTCTCCAATCCGAAGTCTCCACTCCGAAGTCTCCAATCCGAGGTCTCCAATCCGAAGTCTCCAATCCGAGGTCTCCAATCCGAGGTCTCCAATCCGAAGTCTCCAATCCGAAGTCTCCAATCCGATGTCTCCAATCCGAGGTCTCCAATCCGAAGTCTCCAATCCGATGTCTCCAATCCGAGGTCTCCAATCCGAGGTCTCCAATCCGAAGTCTCCACTCCGAAGTCTTCAATCCGAGGTCTCCAATCCGATGTTTCCAATCCGAAGTCTCCAATCCGAGGTCTCCAATCCGATGTCTCCAATCCGAGGTCTCCAATCCGAAGTCTCCAATCCGAAGTCTCCAATCCGAAGTCTCCAATCCGAGGTCTCCAATCCGAAGTCTCCAATCCGAAGTCTCCAATCCGAAGTCTCCAATCCGAGGTCTCCAATCCGAAGTCTCCAATCCGATGTCTCCAATCCGAAGTCTCCAATCCGAAGTCTCCAATCTGAAGTCTCCACTCCGATGTCTCCAATCCGAGGTCTCCAATCCGAAGTCTCCAATCCGAGGTCTCCAATCCGAAGTCTCCAATCCGAGGTCTCCAATCCGAAGTCTCCAATCCGAGGTCTCCAATCCGATGTCTCCAATCCGAAGTCTCCAATCCGAAGTCTCCAATCCGAGGTCTCCAATCCGAGGTCTCCAATCCGAAGTCTCCAATCCGAAGTCTCCAATCCAAAGTCTTCAATCCGAAGTCTCCAATCCGAAGTCTCCAATCCGAGCTCTCCAATCCGAGGTCTTCAATCCGAGGTCTCCAATCCGAAGTCTCCAATCCGAAGTCTCCAATCCGAAGTCTCCAATCCGAAGTCTCCAATCCGAAGTCTCCAATCCGAAGTCTCCAATCCGAAGTCTCCAATCCGAGGTCTCCAATCCGAGGTATCCAATCCGAAGTCTCCACTCCGAAGTCTCCAATCCGAGGTCTCCAATCCGAAGTCTCCAATCCGAGGTCTCCAATCCGAGGTCTCCAATCCGAAGTCTCCAATCCGAGGTCTCCAATCCGATGTCTCCAATCCGAGGTCTCCAATCCGAGGTCTCCAATCCGAAGTCTCCACTCCGATGTTTCCAATCCGAAGTCTCCAATCCGAGGTCTCCAATCCGAAGTCTCCAATCCGATGTCTCCAATCCGAGGTCTCCAATCCGAAGTCTCCAATCCGAAGTCTCCACTCCGAAGTCTCCAATCCGAGGTCTCCAATCCGAAGTCTCCAATCCGAGGTCTCCAATCCGAAGTCTCCAATCCGAAGTCTCCAATCCGAGGTCTCCAATCCGAAGTCTCCAATCCGATGTTTCCAATCCGAAGTCTCCAATCCGAGGTATCCAATCCGAGGTCTCCAATCCGAAGTCTCCACTCCGATGTTTCCAATCCGAGGTCTCCAATCCGAAGTCTCCACTCCGATGTTTCCAATCCGAAGTCTCCAATCCGAAGTCTCCAATCCGAGGTCTCCAATCCGATGTCTCCAATCCGAAGTCTCCAATCCGAAGTCTCCAATCCGAAGTCTCCAATCCGATGTCTCCAATCCGAAGTCTCCAATCCGAAGTCTCCAATCCGAAGTCTCCAATCCGAAGTCTCCAATCCGATGTCTCCAATCCGATGTCTCCAATCCGAAGTCTCCAATCCGATGTCTCCAATCCGATGTCTCCAATCCGAAGTCTCCAATCCGAAGTCTCCAATCCGAAGTCTCCAATCCGAAGTCTCCAATCCGATGTCTCCAATCCGAAGTCTCCAATCCGATGTCTCCAATCCGAGGTCTCCAATCCGAAGTCTCCAATCCGAAGTCTCCAATCCGAAGTCTCCAATCCGAAGTCTCCAATCCGAAGTCTCCAATCCGATGTCTCCAATCCGATGTCTCCAATCCGAAGTCTCCAATCCGAAGTCTCCAATCCGAGGTCTCCAATCCGAAGTCTCCAATCCGAAGTCTCCAATCCGAAGTCTCCAATCCGATGTCTCCAATCCGAGGTCTCCAATCCGAAGTCTCCAATCCGAAGTCTCCAATCCGAGGTCTCCAATCCGAAGTCTCCACTCCGAAGTCTCCAATCCGAGGTCTCCAATCCGAAGTCTCCACTCCGATGTTTCCAATCCGAAGTCTCCAATCCGAAGTCTCCAATCCGAAGTCTCCAATCTGAGGTCTCCAATCCGAGGTCTCCAATCCGAAGTCTCCACTCCGAAGTCTCCAATCCGAGGTCTCCAATCCGAAGTCTCCAATCCGAGGTCTCCAATCCGAGGTCTCCAATCCGAAGTCTCCAATCCGAAGTCTCCAATCCGATGTCTCCAATCCGAGGTCTCCAATCCGAAGTCTCCAATCCGATGTCTCCAATCCGAGGTCTCCAATCCGAGGTCTCCAATCCGAAGTCTCCACTCCGAAGTCTTCAATCCGAGGTCTCCAATCCGATGTTTCCAATCCGAAGTCTCCAATCCGAGGTCTCCAATCCGATGTCTCCAATCCGAGGTCTCCAATCCGAAGTCTCCAATCCGATGTCTCAATCCGAGGTCTCCAATCCGAGGTCTCCAATCCGAAGTCTCCACTCCGAAGTCTCCAATCCGAAGTCTCCAATCCGAGGTCTCCAATCCGAAGTCTGCACTCCGAAGTCTCCAATCCGAAGTCTCCAATCCGAAGTCTCCAATCCGAGGTCTCGAATCCGAAGTCTCCAATCCGAAGTCTCCAATCCGAAGTCTCCAATCCGAAGTCTCCAATCCGAGGTCTCCAATCCGAAGTCTCCAATCCGAGGTCTCCAATCCGAGGTCTCCAATCCGAAGTCTCCAATCCGAGGTCTCCAATCCGATGTCTCCAATCCGAGGTCTCCAATCCGAAGTCTCCAATCCGAAGTCTCCAATCCGAGGTCTCCAATCCGATGTCTCCAATCCGAAGTCTCCAATCCGAACTCTCCAATCCGAAGTCTCCAATCCGAAGTCTCCAATCCGAAGTCTCCAATCCTAAGTCTCCAATCCGACGTCTCCAATCCGAAGTCTCCAATCCGAGGTCTCCAATCCGAAGTCTCCAATCCGAAGTCTCCAATCCGAGGTCTCCAATCCGAAGTCTCCAATCCGAAGTCTCCAATCCGAGGTCTCCAATCCGAAGTCTTCAATCCGAAGTCTCCAATCCGAGGTCTCCAATCCGAAGTCTCCAATCCGAAGTCTCCAATCCGATGTCTCCAATCCGAGGTCTCCAATCCGAGGTCTCCAATCCGAGGTCTCCAATCCGAGGTCTCCAATCCGAGGTCTCCAATCCGAGGTCTCCAATCCGAGGTCTCCAATCCGAAGTCTCCAATCCGAAGTCTCCAATCCGACGTCTCCAATCCGACGTCTCCAATCCGAAGTCGCCAATCCGAGGTCTCCAATCCGAGGTCTCCAATCCGAAGTCTCCAATCCGAAGTCTCCAATCCGAGGTCTCCAATCCGAGGTCTCCAATCTGAAGTCTCCAATCTGAAGTCTCCAATCCGAAGTCTCCAATCCGAAGTCTCCAATCCGAAGTCTCCAATCCGACGTCTCCAATCCGAGGTCTCCAATCCGAGGTCTCCAATCCGAAGTCTCCAATCCGAGGTCTCCAATCCGAAGTCTCCAATCCGAAGTCTCCAATCCGAGGTCTCCAATCCGAAGTCTCCAATCCGAAGTCTCCAATCCGAGGTCTCCAATCCGAAGTCTCCAATCCGAAGTCTCCAATCCGAAGTCTCCAATCCGAGGTCTCCAATCCGACGTCTCCAATCCGAGGTCTCCAATCCGAGGTCTCCAATCCGAGGTCTCCAATCCGAGGTCTCCAATCCGAGGTCTCCAATCCGATGTCTCCAATCCGAAGTCTTCAATCTGAAGTCTCCAATCCGAGGTCTCCAATCCGAAGTCTCCAATCTGAAGTCTCCAATCTGAAGTCTCCAATCCGAAGTCTCCAATCCGAGGTCTCCAATCCGACGTCTCCAATCCGAGGTCTCCAATCCGAAGTCTCCAATCCGAGGTCTCCAATCTGAAGTCTCCAATCTGAAGTCTCCAATCCGAAGTCTCCAATCCGAAGTCTCCACTCCGATGTCTCCAATCTGAAGTCTCCAATCCGAAGTCTCCAATCTGAAGTCTCCAATCCGAAGTCTCCAATCCGAAGTCTCCAATCCGAAGTCTCCAATCTGAAGTCTCCAATCCGAAGTCTCCAATCCGAGGTCTCCAATCCGAAGTCTCCAATCTGAAGGTTCCAATCGATGTCTGCACTCTGATGTCTCCAATCTCTCTCCTTTCCAATGTCTCCACTCTGTCTTCACTGCGATGTCTCCAGTCCAATGTCACCAGTCCTATATACAGCAGCACTATTTATGCCAATTCTATAAATGGCAACTCTACATATATAGAGTTGTCATATATCTCCACTCCGATGTTGCCAATCCGATGTCTCCAGTCGGATGTCATCTAGATAGTGCTGTAATACATAGGTCAATCATGCTGCTATATATGGGACTGCCATGTGTATAGTTGCCATATATAGAACTGGCATATATAGAGTTGTCATATATCGTGCTGCCAGGGAACTGCGCGAGGAATCAAAAAAAAATCAAGAAATGTAAAAAAGTGACGTCACAACACAAGAACGAGTGCTGGGGTAAGTCAGTAAGTATTTAGTTTATTGGTCAGTGTTTTTAGTGCTTAGAGTTTTAGTGTTAGATGAACAGTAAATAGCCTTAAAGCTAAACAGTTTAAATAACTATAGCTAACATGGCAGGACAGATGGGGCCCATCGCATGCACATCCTGTGTCATGTGGGAACTCCAGAATACTTTGTGGATCCTGGAAATCCACATATGCAGGAAGTGCCACCAACTGCTCAAGCTCAGAGTTTCCGAGCTTGAGGGGCGGCTGGCGTCACTACAATGCACACAGGAAGCTGAGAGTTTCATGGCTAGCACATTTTAGGAGGTGGTCACCCTGCAGCTACAGAGATTTCGGGTGGAGAGGGAATGGGTGACCACCAGACGGACTAGGAGGACCAGGCAGGCAGTGCAGGAGTCCCCTGGGAGTGTGGCACTCACAAACCGGTATTCAGTGTTGAATGCCAGTGAGGGTGGTGACACCTCGGGGAGTGCAGTCAGGAGCAAATCCACGGCACCATGGGAGACTCGGCTGTACAGGGTGAAACATTAGAGAGGAGAAACAAGGTGCACAGGGGACTGGGGGCGACAAGTAGCACTAGGGTAAAGAATAGTTCAGAAATAGGAGGGATCAAAGGGGCAAATGCGAGGCAGTCTAAGATGATTTTGGAGTGCCTGTGCGTAAATGCACGTAGCATGGTAAATAAGGTTGGTGAGCTGCAGGCTGAAGTCATCAGGGCACAGAGTGAGAGGTTTGGGAGTTTGGTAAGTGTGGGAGATTAAAGGTTAATCTCTTTTAAAATCTAGTGTTAATTGCTATTAACTTTTAAGTAAAATCAACTGTTTAAGTTCAATTTTAAACTTTAAATGTTTAAGTTTCTGTCAGGCTTAAGCAAAGACAAACAAGCAAGCTCTCCTACTGGAGAGCTTGCTGTAGTTAGTTAATTGGTTAGCTAGATTAAACTGGTTCCTGAAACAGTAGCAGAGCAGGGCTGACTCATCTGAGTCACAAACAGTAGAAAAACAGGGGCCTGTGAATGCAACCGGCACTGAGTGCAGCGGGCACGGAGTGAGAAGCTTGAGAGTTTGGTAAGTGTGGGAGTTCGGGGAAGTGGGGGAAGGAGGTGCTGCTTTGCTTTGCTTATCCTAACTTTTTCTGCAGAGCGGCGGCGGTCCTGAGAAGTCGCAGACCGAGAACGGGGATAAAAGCAGCAGCAGACCTGCAACAAGAGAAAACTGCAGTGTGACGTCACAGGTGAGACAGGTAAGTGATCGGTAGTGACTGTGGGCTAAGTTTTAAGTTAACATACAGCATATAACTAAATTTTAAAAAACTAAACATAATTTAGTTAATCTATTAAATTAAACGAGGCAAATAATTTGATTAACATTAAATTAATTAATTAAATTAATTAAATAATGGGAGAACAGGAAATGTGCTGCTGCTGCAATAGGTCAGAGCTTGTGGACTTTTTTGTCCAGGACGACTACATCTGCAGTAAGTGTCTGCGGCTCGAGGAACTTCGGCTCCGAGTTGTGGACATTGCGAGACATCAGGGAGGGAGAAAGCTTCCTGGACCTTTTGCTCCAGGAGGCAGCCACACCCCTTAGATTAAATACTTTAGAATTGACACGTGGTCAGGGACAGGAGGGTGTGACTGCGAGTGAGGCAGGTTCGGGGATCCAGGAGGTAGTATTGCAGGAGCCTCAGTCCCTGCGCTCGTCCAATAGATTCGAGGTTCTTGCAACCCTTGTGGACAAGTGCTGGGACTGCGGGGAGGACGAGCAAACTGACCACGGCACCGTGATACAGGAAGCCATTCAAGTGGGGGGAGTAAAAAGGATGGTGGTTGTAGTAGGTGACAGTATAGTTAGGGGGATAGACACTGTTCTCTGCAGCCAGGAGCATGATTCCCCAAGGCTATGTTGCCTACCCGGTGCCAGGGTTAAGGACATCTCCTCCGGGCTGGAGAAGAACTTAGCGTGGGAGGGGGAGGATCCAGTTGTCGTGGTCCACGTAGGTACCAATGACACAGGTAGGACTAAGAAAAAGGTTCTGCTGAGAGAGTTTGAGCAACTAGGGACTAAATTAAAAAGCAGAATCACAAAGGTAATAATCTCTGGATTATTACCTGAGCCACGAGCAAATTGGCACAGGGTCAATCAGATCAGGGAGATGAGTGCGTGGCTCAAAGATTGGTGTGGGAGAAGTGGGTTTCGATTTGTGGGGCACTGTCACCAGTACTGGGAAAAGAGAGAGCTGTTCCGTTGGGACAGACTACATCTGAACCATACTGGGACCAGAGTTCTAGTGAATCGAATAACCAGGGAGGTAGATGGGGCTTTAAACTAAATAAGGGGAGGAGGGTCCCAGTGGTGAGAAATCTAGAATGCTAAAGAGAAAAGACAAGGAAGCAGTGCTCGGAAAGTGATTGGGGTAAGGATAACCAGATTGTGTCAGGAAGGGACAGAGCATACAAACAAGAGTACACTAACAAATAGGGTCTGGGTAAGAAAAAATGGTAACAAGACAAACAGGGCCATAGCACAAAAAAATGTTAAGATGTCTAAAAATGTTAAAAAGACAAATCTAAATGTTAGAGTCCATTATAAAGGATACGATAACAGGGCACTTAGAAAATATCAATGGGATTGGACAAAGTCAACATGGATTTATGAAAGGGAAATCATGTTTGACAAACCTACTGGAGTTTTTTGAGGATGTAACTGGTAGAATAGATAAGGGAGAACCAGTGGATGTGGTTTTATTTGGATTTTCAGAAGGCCTTTGATAAAGTCCCACATAAGAGGTCTGTGTGCAAAATTTAAGCACATTGGTGGTAATATACTGGCATGGATTGAAAATTGGTTAACAGACAGGAAACAGAGAGTAGGAATAAATGGATAAATGGGTCTTTTTCGGGTTGCAGGCGGAGACTAGTGGGGTACCGCAGGGATCAGTGCTTGGACCCCACCTATTCACAATATATATCAATGATTTGGACGAGGGAACCAAATGTAATATTTCCAAGTTTGCTGACGACACATAACCAGGTGGGATCGTGAGTTGTGAGGAGGATGCAAAGAGGCTTCAAGATGATTTAGACAAGTTGAGTGAATGGGCAAATACATGGCAGATGCAGTATAATGTGGAGTTATCCACTTCGGAGGGAAAAACAGAAAGGCAGCGTATTATTTAAATGGTGATAGATTGGGAAATGTTGATGTACAAAGGGACCTGGGGATCCTTGTACACCAGTCACTGAAAGCAAACATGCAGGTGCAGCAAACAGTTAGGAAGGCAAATGGTGTGTTGGCCTTCATTGCAAGAGGATTTGAGTACAGGAGCAAAGATGTCTTACTGAAGTTATCCAGGGCCTTGGTGAGACCACACCTGGAGTATTGTGTGCAGTTTTGGTCTCCTTACCTAAGAAAGGATATACTTGCCATAGAGGGAGTGCAGCGAAGGTTCACCAAACTGATTCCTGGGATGGCAGGACTGTCGTATGAGGAGAGATTGGGTCGACTCGGCCTGTATTCACTCGAGTTTAGAAGAGAGGGGATCTCATTGAAACATATAAAATTCTGACAGGGCGAGACAGACTGGATGCAAGGAGGATATTTCCCCTGGCTGGGGGGTCCAGAACGAGGGGTCACAGTCTCAGGATACGGGGTAGGACATTTAGGACTGAGATGAGGAGAAATTTCTTCACTCAGAGGGTAGGGAACCTGTGGAATTCTCTCCCACAGGAGGCTGTGGAGGCCAAGTCACTGAATATATTTAAGAAGGAGATAGATAGATTTCTAGACACAAAAGGCATCAAGGGGTATGGGGAACATAAGAACATAAGAACATAAGAAATTGGAGCAGGAGTAGGCCAATCGGCCCCTCGAGCCTGCTCCGCCATTCAATAAGATCATGGCTGATCTGATCCCAACCACAAATCTAAAGAACACAAGAAGTCGGAGCAGGACCCGGCCACATAGCCCCTAGGCCCTCTCCGCCACCCACAGGGCATTGACCGATCCGAACTCAGCTTCATGTCCAATTTCCTGCCCGCTCCCCATAACCCCTAATTCCCTTTACTTCTAGGAAACTGTCTATTTCTGTTTTAAATTTATCTAATGATGTAGCTTCCACAGCTTCCTGGGGCAGCAAATTCCACAGACCTACCACCCTCTGAGTGAAGAAGTTTCTCCTCATCTCAGTTTTGAAAGAGCAGCCCCTTATTCTAAGATTATGCCCCCTAGTTCTAGTTTCACCCATCTTTGGGAACATCCTTACCGCATCCACCCGATCAAGACCCTTCACAATCTTATATGTTTCAATAAGATCGCCTCTCATTCTTCTGAACTCCAATGAGTAGAGTCCCAATCTACTCAACCTCTCCTCATATGTCCGCCCCCTCATCCCCGGGATTAACCGAGTGAACCTTCTTTGTACTGCCTCGAGAGCAAGTATGTCTTTTCTTAAGTATGGAGACCAAAACTGTATGCAGTATTCCAGGTGCGGTCTCACCAATACCTTATATAACTGCAGCAATACCTCCTTGTTTTTATATTCTATCCCCCTAGCAATAAAAGCCAACATTCCGTTGGCTTTCTTGATCACCTGCTGCACCTGCATACCAACTTTTTGATTTTCTTGCACTGGGACCCCCAGATCCCTTTGTACTGCAGTACTTTCCAGTCTCTCGCCATTAAGAAAATAACTTGCTCTCTGATTTTTCCTGCCAAAGTGCATAACCTCACATTTTCCAATATTATATTGCATCTGCCAAATCTCCGCCCACTCACCCAGCCTGTCTATATCCCCTTGCAGGTTTTTTATGTCCTCCTCACTCTCTACTTTCCCTCCCATCTTTGTATCATCTGCAAATTTTGATATGTTGCACTCGGTCCCCTCCTCCAAATCGTTAATATAGATTGTAAAGAGTTGGGGACCCAGCACCGACCCCTGTGGAACACCACTGGTTACTGGTTGCCAGTCCGAAAATGAACCATTTATCCCAACTCTCTGCTTCCTGTTCGATAACCAATCCTCCACCCATGCCAGAATATTACCCCCAATCCCGTGATTTTTTATCTTAAGTAATAATCTTTTATGTGGCACCTTGTCGAATGCCTTCTGGAAGTCTAAATACACTACGTCCACTGGTTCCCCTTTATCCACCCTATACGTTATATCCTCGAAGAACTCAAGCAAATTTGTCAGACATGACTTCCCCTTCATAAAGCCATGCTGACTTTGTCCTATTAAATTATGCTTATCTAAATGTTCCGTTACTGTCTCCTTAATAATAGACTCCAAAATTTTACCCACCACAGATGTTAAGCTAACTGGCCTATAATTTCCAGCCTTCTGCCTACTACCCTTTTTAAATAACGGTGTTACATTAGCAGTTTTCCAATCTGCCGGGACCTCTCCTGAGTCCAGGGAATTTTGGAAAACTATCACCAAAGCATCCACAATCCCTACTGCCACTTCCCTCAAGACCCTAGGATGGAAGCCATCAGGTCCAGGGGATTTATCCGCCTTGAGTCCCATTATTTTACTGAGTACCATCTCTTGAGTGATTTTAATCGTATTTAGCTCCTCCCCCCCGAGAGTCCCCTGTTTGTCCAGTGTTGGGATATTCTTAGTGTCCTCTACTGTAAAGACTGAAACAAAATATTTGTTCAGCATTTTTGCCATCTCCATGTTTCCCACCATTAATTTCCCGGTCTCATCCTCTAAGGGACCTATGTTTGCCTTAGCCACCCTTTTTCTTTTTATATAACTATAGAAACTCTTGCTATCTGTTTTTATATTTTTTGCTAATTTCTTTTCATAATCTAACTTCCCTTTCTTAATCAATCCTTTAGTTACTTTTTGCTGTCTTTTGAAGAATTCCCAATCTTCTATCCTCCCACTAAGTTTGGCTACCTTATATGTCCTTGTTTTTAGTCGGATACTATCCTTGATTTCTTTACTTAGCCACGGGTGGCTGTCATTTCTTTTACACCCTTTTTTCCTCAGTGGAATATATTTATTTTGAAAGTTGTAAAATAACTCCCTAAATGAACACCACTGCTCATGTACCGTCTTACCCTTTAATCTATTTTCCCAGTCCACTTTAATCAATTCCGCTCTCATACCATCATAGTCTCCTTTATTCAAGCTCAGTACGCTTGTTTGAGAATCAACCTTCTCACCCTCTAATTGGATATGGAATTCAACCATGTTGTGGTCGCTCGTTCCAAGGGGATCCTTAACTAGGACATTATTAATTAATCCTGACTCATTACACAGGACCAGGTCCAAGGTTGCCTGCCCCCTTGTAGGATCAGTTACATACTGCTCAAGAAATCCATCCCTGATGCACTCAATGAACTCGTCCTCAAGGCTGCTCTGCCCAATTTGATTTGTCCAGTTAATATGATAATTAAAATCCCCCATAATTATGGCTGTTCCCTTATTACATGCCCCGACTATCTCCTGATTAATACTTCTTCCAGCAGAGTTGCAACTATTAGGAGGCCTATATACTACGCCCACTAATGTTTTTTTTCCCTTATTATTCCTTATCTCCACCCAAACTGTTTCATTATCTTGATGCTTTGTCCCAATATCATTTCTCTGTATTACAGTGATTCCTTCCTTTATGAACATAGCCACCCCACCTCCCCTTCCTTCCTGCCTGTCCTTCCTGATTGTTAAATACCCTGGCATATTTAATTCCCAGTCGTTGTCACCCTGCAGCCATGTTTCTGTAATGGCCACAAGATCATACCCATACGTAGTTATTTGTGCCGTTAACTCGTCCATTTTATTACGAATGCTACGTGCATTCAGATAAAGAACTTTCAAATCTGTTTTGTGACGCTTAGTTCCTGCTTTTTCCTTTTTTAACACTTTACCTATTACTCCATACCTTCTGTCCCTTCCTGTTACGCTTTCCTCTCTCTCCCTGCTCAGGTTCCCAACCCCCTGCCACTTTAGTTTAAACCCTCCCCAACAGCACTAGCAAACACTCCTCCTAGGACAGCGGTCCCGGCCCTGCCCAGGTGCAGACCGTCCGGTTTGTACTGGTCCCACCTCCCCCAGAACCGTTTCCAGTGTCCCAGGAATTTGAATCCCTCCCCCTTGCACCATTCCTCTAGCCACGTATTCATTTGAAATATCCTCCTATTTCTACTCTGACTAGCACGTGGCACTGGCAGCAATCCTGAGATTACTACCTTTGAGGTCCTATTTTTTAATTTACCTCCTAACTCCCTATATTCTGCTTTTAGGACCTCATCCCCTTTTTTACCTATATCGTTGGTGCCTATGTGCCCACGACAGCTGGCTGTTCGCCCTCCCCCTCCAAAATGTTCTGTAGCCGCTCCGAGACATCCTTGATCCTTGCACCAGGGAGGCAACACACCATCCTGGAGTCTCGGTTGCGGCCGCAGAAACGCCTGTCTATTCCCCTTACAATTGAGTCCCCTATCACTATAGCTCTGCCACTCTTTTTCCTCCCAGCCTGTGCAGCAGAGCTACCCGTGGTGCCAGGAAGTTGGCTGCTGCTGCCTTCCCCTGATAAGTCATCCCCCCCAACAGCATCCAAAGTGGCATATCTGTTTGAGAGGGGGATGGACACAGGGGACCCCTGCACTACCTGCCTGCATCTCTTACTCTTCCTGGTGGTCACCCATTCACTTCCTGCCTGTATACCCTTTACCTGCGGTGTGACCAACTCGCTAAACGTGCATTCCACGAGTTTCTCTGCATCGCGGATGCTCCACAGTGAGTCCACCCGCAGCTCCAGCTCCGAGATACGATCGGTCAGTAGCTGCAGGTGGACACACTTCCCGCACACATGGTCGGCAGGGACACTGGTAGTGTCCATGACTTCCCACATCTTGCAGGAGGAGCATATCACGGGTGCGAGGTCTGCTGCCATGACTTGCCTTAGCTGAGTTACCCCTTTTAAATTACGTTGAAATTAGAAAATGTTAACTATACTTGGGACCTAGGTTCACTAAAAAAAAAACACTATCTGTCGTTGGTGCCTATGTGCACCACGACAGCTGGCTGTTCGCCCTCCCCCTCCAAAATGTTCTGTAGCCGCTCCGAGACATCCTTGATCCTTGCACCAGGGAGGCAACACACCATCCTGGAGTCTCGGTTGCGGCCGCAGAAACGCCTGTCTATTCCCCTTACAATTGAGTCCCCTATCACTATAGCTCTGCCACTCTTTTTCCTCCCAGCCTGTGCAGCAGAGCGGGAATATGGTATTGAGATAGAGGATCAGCCATGATCATATTGAATGGCGGAGCAGGCTCGAAGGGCCAAATGGCCTACTCCTGCTCCTATTTTCTTTGTTTCTATCACATGGGATTCTGATATAATGGCAATAACAAAGACCTGGGTCAAAGAAGGGGAGGATTGGGTACTCAATATTCCTGACTACAAGGTATTCAGGAAAGATAGGGAAGGAAAGAAAGGAGATAGGATGGCAGTATTGATCAAAGAAACTATTATAGCACTGAAAAGAGATGATGCAGTTGAGGGATCAAAGACAAAATCTATTTGGTTTGAATTAAGGAACAATAGACAAGCTATTACGCTACTGGTTGTATATTATAGGCCACCAAATAGTGGGAAGGAGATAGTGGAGCAAATTTCCAGGCAAATTATGGAAAGATGCAAGAACTTGTTCAAAAAAGGGTGTAAAAATAAACCCAGCAACTTTTGGCCAGTCAGTTTTACCTCGGTGATGGGGAAACTTTTGGAATTGATAATCCAAGGCAGAATTAACAGTCACTTGGACGAGTGTGGAATGATTTGGGGAAAGCCAGCGCGGATTTGTTAAAGGCAAATTGTGTTGAACCAACCTGGTAGAGTTTTTTGATGAGGTAACAGAGAAGGTAAATGAGGGCAATGTAGTTGATGTGGTGTATATGGATTTTCAAAAAGCGTTTGATAAAGAGTCGCATGGTAGGCTTGCTGTTAAGATTGCGGCCCTTGGAATAAAGGGGGCAATAGCAACATGGATATAGAATTGGCTAAATGACAGGAAACAGAGCGGTGGTGAACGGTTGTTTTTCGGACTGAAGGGAGGTTAGCCGAGGTGTTCCCCAGGGGTCGGAGCTGGGACCACTGCTTTTCCTGATATATATTAATGACTTGGACTTGGGAGTACAGGGCACAATTTCAAAATTTGCAGATGACACAAAACTTGGAAGGGTTGTGAACAGTGAGAAGGATAGTGGTCGACTTCAAGAGGATATAGACTGGCTGGTGGCATGGGCGGACACGTGGCAGATGAAGTTTACTGCGGAAAAATGCGAGGTGATGCATTTTGGTAGGAAAAATGAGGAGAGGAAATATTAGCTAGAGGGCACAATTCTAAAAGGGGTAGAGGAACAGAGAGATCTGGGGGTATATGTGCACAAATCGTTGAAGGTTTCTTTTATTAGTTCATGGGATGTGGGCATCGCTGGCAAGGCCAGCATTTATTGCCCATCCCTAATTGCCCTTGAGAAGGTGGTGGTGAGCCACCTTCTTGAACCGCTGCAGTCCGTGTGGTGAAGGTTCTACCACAGTGCTGTAAGGTAGGGAGTTCCAGGATTTTGACCCAGCGATGATGAACGGCGATATATTTCCAAGTCGGGATGGTGTGTGACTTGGAGGGGATTGTGCAAGTGATGTTGTTCCCATGTGCCTGCTGCCCTTGTCCTTCTAGGTGGTAGAGGTCGTGGGTTTGGGAGGTACTGTCGAAGAAGCCTTGCCGAGTTGCTGCAGTGCATCCTGTAGATGGTACACACTGCAGCCACGATGTGCCGGTGGTGAAGGGTATGAATGTTTAAGATGGCGGATGGGGTACCAATCAAGCAGGCTGCTTTGTCCTGTCCTGTGAAGTCCTGAGAGAGGATGCAGAGGAGATTTACTTGAAAGATTCCAGGGATGAGGGATTTAAATTACGTGGATAGACTGGAGAAGCTGGGATTGTTCTCCTTGGAACAGAGAAGGTTGAGAGGATATTTGATAGAGGTATTCAAAATCATGAAGGGTCTAGACAGAGTAGATAGAGAGAAACTTTTCCCATTGGCAGAGGGTCAAGAACCAGGGAGCATAGATTTAAGGTGATTGACAAAAGAACCAATGGTGACCTGAGGAAAAACTTTTTTACACAGCGACTGAGGGAATGGTGGAGGCAGATTCAACCATGGCCTTCAAAAAGGAACTGGATAAGTATTTGAAACTAAAAAATGTGCAATGGTACGGATAGGGCGGGAGATTGGGACTAGCTGGATTGCTCGTGCATACAGCCAGTGCGGACTCGACAGGCTGAATGGCCTCCTCTCGTGCTGTAACCTTTCTATGATTCTAACTATAGAGTAGTGTTAATGGGGAACTTCAATTATCCCTATATAGACTGGGACGGTAATAGTGTAAAGGGCAAAGAGGGGGAGGAATTCCTGAAATGTGTACAAAATAACTTCCTTGAACAATGTGTTTCCAGCCCAATGAGGAAGGAAGCAGTGCTGGATCTAGTTCTGGGGAATGACATGGGGTAAGTGAAGCATGTTTCAGTAAGGACGTATTTGGGGAACAGTGATGATAATATCATTAGGTTTAGAATATTTATGGAAAAGGACAAGGAACAATCAAATATAAAAATACTTAACTGAAGGAGGGCTAATTTCAGTGAGTTAAAAAGGGATCTTGCCCAGGTGGATTGGAATCACAAATTGGTAAGCAAAAAGTAATTGAACAATGGGAGGCTCCAAGGAGGAGATGGTTCGATTACAGAGTAGACACATTCCCAAGAGGGGGAAAGGAAGTGCATCCAAATCTAGAACTCCCTGGATGACTAAAGATATAAAAATTAAAATGAAACAGAAAAAGGAGGTTTAGGGCAAAGGTGGGGGGAGGAATTTTTGAAGTGAGTTCAGGAGAACATTCTTGACCAGTACATTTCTGGCACAATGAGGAAGGAGGCATTGCTGGATCTGGTTCTGGGAAATGAGGTGGCCAAGTGGGGCAAGTGTCAGTGGGCGAACATCAAGGGACCAGCGATCATAGTATCGTGAGGTTTAGATTAGCTATGAAAAAGGACAAGGAGCCATCTAGAATAAAAATACTCAATTGGAGGAGGGCCAATTTCAGTGGGATGAGAAAGAATCTGGCCCCAGCAAATTGGAATCAAAGATTGGCAGGCAAAACTGTAATCGAACAATAGGTGGTGTTTAAAGAGGAGATGGTTCAGGTACAGTCTAGGTACGTTCCCACGAGGGGGAAAGGTAGGGCAACTAAAGCCAGAGCTCCCTGGATGACGAAAGAGAGAGATAGTAAGATGAAGCAGAAAAAAGGGGCGTATGACAGATGTCAGGTTGATAATACAAGTGAGAACCAGGCTGAATATAGGAAGTTCAGAGGGGAAGTGAAAAAGGAAATAACAGGGACAAAGATAGAGTATGAAAATAGACTGGCAGCAAACATAAAAGGGAATCCAAAAGTCTTTTATAGGCATATAAACAGTAAACAGGTAGTAAGAGGCGGGGTGGGACCGATTATAGACCAAAAAGGAGATCTATGCATGGAGGCAGAGGGCACAGGTGAGGTACTAAATGAATACTTTGCATCTGTCTTTACCAAGGAAGAAGATGCTGCCAAAGTCACAGTAAAAGAGGAGATAGTTGAGATACTGGATGGGCTAAAAATTGATAAAGAGGAGGTACTAGAAAGGCTAGTTGTACTTAAAGTGGATAAGTGACCCGGTCTGGATGGGATGCATCCTAGGTTGCTGAGGGAAGTAAGGGTGGAAATCTTCCAAACATCCTTAGATACAGGGGTGGTGCCACAGGACTGGAGAATTGCAAATGTTACACCCTTGTTCAAAAAAGGGTGTAAGGATAAACCCAGCAACTACAGGCCAGTCAGTTTAACCTGAGTGGTGGGGAAACTTTTAGAAAAGATAATCCGGGACAAAGTTAATAATCATTTGGACAAGTGTGGATTAATTAAGGAAAACCAGCACGGATTTGTTAAAGGCAAATCATGTTTAACTAACTTGGTAGAGTTTTTTGTTGAGGTAACAGAGAGGGTCGATGAGGGCAATGCGGTTGATGTGGTGTATATGGACTTTCAAAAGGCGTTTGATAAAGTGCTGCATAATAGGTTTATCATCAAGATTGAAGCCCATGGAATAAAAGGTGCAGTAGCAGCATGGATGCAACATTGGCTAAGTAACAGGAAACAGAGAGTAGTGGTGAATGGTTGTTTTTCAGACTGGAGGAAGGTATACGGTGGTGATCCCCAGGGGTCGGTACTAGGACCACTGCTTTTCTTGATATATATGAATGACTTGGACTTGGACTTGGGTGTACAGGACACAATTTCAAAATTTGCAGATGACACAAAACTTGTAAGTGTAGTGAACAGTGAGGAGGATAGTGATAGACTTCAAGAGGATATAGACAGGTTGGTGGAATGGGCGAACACGTGGCAGATCATGTTTAACGCAGAGAAGTGCAAAGTGATACATTTTGGTAGGAAGAACGACGAGAGGCAATATAAACTAAAGAGTACAATTCTAAAATGAGTGCAGGGACAGAGAGATCTGGGGTTATATGTGCACAAATCTATGAAGGTGGCAGGACAGGTTGAGAAAGCAGTTAAAAAAGCATACAGAATCCTGGGCTTTATAAATAAAGGCATAGAATACAAAAGCCAGGAAGTTATGATGAGCCTTTATAACAGATTGGTTCGGCCACAACTGGAGTATTGTGTCCAGTTCTGGGCACCGCACTTTCGGAAGGATGTGAAGGCCTTAGAGAGGGTGCAGAATAGATTTACTAGAATGGTTCCAGGGATGAAGGACTCCAGTTACGTGCATAGACTGGGGAAGCTGGGGTTGTTCTCTTAGAGCAGAGAAGGTTGAGAGGAGATTTGATGGAGGTATTCAAAATCATGAAGGGTCTAGAAAGAGTAGATCGAGAGAAACTGTTCCCATTGACGGAGGGATCAAGAGCCAGTGGACATAGATTTAAGGTGATTGGCAAAAGAACCAAAGGCGAGATGAGGAAAAACTTTTTTACATAGCAAGTGGTTATGATCTGGAATGCACTACCTGAGAAGGTGGTGGAGGCAGATTCAATCGTGACTTTCAAAAGGGAATTAGATAAGTACTTGAAGGGAAAAAAATTTGCAGGGCTACAGGGAAAGGGCGGGGGAGTAGGACTAGCTGGATTGGTCTTGCAGAGAGCCGGCTCCGACTTGACGGGCCAAATGACCTTCTTCCGTGCTGCAACCATTCTATGATTCTATGATTATGACAAATGTAAGGTTCATAATACAGTAGAGAACCAGGCTGAATACAGAAAGTACAGAGGAGATCTAAAAAAGTGAATAAGAGGGGCGATGAGAGAGTATCAGAATAGATTAGCAGCTAACATAAAAGGGAACCCAAAAGTCTTTTATAAACATATAAATAAAAGATTGTCAGTACTCAAAGTAGAAAAGTCAACCGGTCCAGATGGGATGCATCTTAGGTTTCTGAGGGAAGTAAGGGTGGAAATTGTGGAGGCTCTGGCCACAATCTTCCAATCCTCCTTAGATACAGAGACGGTGTCAGAGCACTGGAGGATTGCAAATGTTACACCCCTGTTCAAAAAAGGACAGAGAGATAAAACAGGGAATTACAGGCCTGTTGGCCTAACATCAGTGGTGGGGAAACTTTTAGAGACAATAATCCAGAACAAAATTAATTGGCAATTGGAAAAGTATGGGCTAATAAATGAAAGTCAGTACGGATTTGTTAAAGGAAAATCGTGTTTGACTAACTTGATTGAGTTCTTTGATGAAATAATGGAGAGGGTTGATGAGAGTAGTGTGGTTGATGTTGTGTATATGGACTTTCAAAAGGCATTTCATAAAGTACCACGTAATAGGTTTGTTAGCAAAATTAAAGGCCATGGGATTAAAGGGACAGTGGCAGCATGGATACAAAATTGGCCAAGAGACGAGAAAGCAGAGACTAGTGGTGAACGATTGATTTTCAGACTGGAGGGAAGTATACAGTGGTGTTCCCCAGGGGTCAGTATTAGGACCACTGCTCTTTGGTATATATTAATGACCTGGACTTGGATATAGAGGGTGTAATTTCAAAGTTTGCAGAAGACCCAAAACTCTGAAATGTAGTAAACAACATGGAGGATAGTAACAGACTGGTGAAATGGCAGACACATGGCAGATGAAATTTAATGCAGAGAAGTATGAAGTGAGAAGATTGAGGAGAGGCAATATAAACTATATGGTACAATTTTAAAGGGGGTGCAGGAACAGAGAGACCTGGACATATGTACACAAATCTTTGAAGGTGGCAGGACTTGTTGAGAAGGCTGTTAAAAAAGCAGATGGGATCCTGGGCTTTATTAATAGAGGCAGAGAGTACAAAAGCAAGGAAGTTATGCTAAACCTTTATAAAACACTGTTTAGGCCTCAGCTGGAGTATTGTGTTCAGAGCATGGGATCGACGATAAAAGTGGCGAGAGAGGAGAGATAGAGTGGAGCGTAGGATCAGCGATAAAAGGAGGAGAGAGGAGAGAGAGAGCGGAGCCCAGGATCAGCGATAAAAGGAGCAAGAGAGGAGAGAGAGCAGAGCGCGGGATCAGCGATAAAAGGAGGAGAGAGAGAGCGGAGCATGGGATCAGCGATAAAAAGAGCGAGAGAGGGGAGAGAGTGGAGCGCGGGATCAGCGATAAAAGGAAGAGTGAGAGAGGAGAGAGAGCGGAGCACGGGATCAGCAATAAAAGGAAGAGCGAGAGAGGAGAGAGCGGAGCGCAGGATCAGCGATAAAAGGAGGAGAGAGAGAGCGGAGCATGGGATCAGCGATAAAAAGAGCGAGAGAGGAGAGAGAGCGGAGCGCGGGATCAGCGATAAAAGGAAGAGTGAGAGAGGAGAGAGAGCGGAGCGCGGGATCAGCAATAAAAGGAGGAGAGAGAGAGCGGAGCGCAGGATCAGCGATAAAAAGAGCGAGAGAGGAGAGAGAGCGGAGCATGGGATCAGCGATAAAAAGAGCGAGAGAGGAGAGAGCGGAGCGCAGGATCAGCGATAAAAGGAGGAGAGAGAGAGCGGAGCATGGGATCAGCGATAAAAAGAGCGAGAGAGGAGAGAGAGCGGAGCGCGGGATCAGCGATAAAAGGAAGAGTGAGAGAGGAGAGAGAGCGGAGCGCGGGATCAGCAATAAAAGGAAGAGTGAGAGAGGAGAGAGAGCGGAGCGCGGGATCAGCGATAAAAGGAAGAGCGAGAGAGGAGAGAGCGGAGCGCAGGATCAGCGATAAAAGGAAGAGTGAGAGAGGAGAGAGAGCGGAGCACGGGATCAGCAATAAAAGGAAGAGCGAGAGAGGAGAGAGAGTGGAGCGCGGGATCAGCGATAAAAGGAAGAGCGAGAGAGGAGAGAGAGCGGAGCGCGGGATCAGCGATAAAAGGAAGAGCGAGAGAGGAGAGAGAGCGGAGCACGGGATCAGCGATAAAAGGAAGAGCGAGAGAGGAGAGAGCGGAGCACGGGATCAGCAATAAAAGGAGGAGAGAGAGAGCGGAGCATGGGATCAGCGATAAAAGGAAGAGCGAGAGAGGAGAGAGCGGAGCACGGGATCAGCAATAAAAGGAGGAGAGAGAGAGCGGAGCATGGGATCAGCGATAAAAGGAAGAGCGAGAGAGGAGAGAGAGCGGAGCGCGGGATCAGCGATAAAAGGAAGAGCGAGAGAGGAGAGAGCGGAGCACGGGATCAGCAATAAAAGGAGGAGAGAGAGAGCGGAGCATGGGATCAGCGATAAAAGGAAGAGCGAGAGAGGAGAGAGAGCGGAGCACGGGATCAGCGATAAAAGGAAGAGCGAGAGAGGAGAGAGAGCGGAGCACGGGATCAGCAATAAAAGGAAGAGCGAGAGAGGAGAGAGCGGAGCGCAGGATCAGCGATAAAAGGAGGAGAGAGAGAGCGGAGCATGGGATCAGCGATAAAAAGAGCGAGAGAGGAGAGAGAGTGGAGCACGGGATCAGCAATAAAAGGAAGAGCGAGAGAGGAGAGAGCGGAGCGCAGGATCAGCGATAAAAGGAGGAGAGAGGAGAGAGAGAGCGGAGCACGGGCTCAGCGATAAAAGGAGGAGAGAGGAGAGAGCGGAGCGCAGGATCAGCGATAAAAGGAGGAGAGAGAGAGCGGAGCGCAGGATCAGCGATAAAAGGAGGAGAGAGAGAGCGGAGCGCAGGATCAGCGATAAAAGGAGGAGAGAGGAGAGAGAGAGCGGAGCGCAGGATCAGCGATAAAAGGAGGAGAGAGAGAGCGGAGCGCAGGATCAGCGATAAAAGGAGGAGAGAGAGAGCGGAGCGCAGGATCAGCGATAAAAGGAGGAGAGAGAGAGCGGAGCGCGGGATCAGCGATAAAAGGAGGAGAGAGGAGAGAGAGAGCGGAGCGCGGGATCAACGATAAAAGGAGCAAGAGAGGAGAGAGAGCGGAGCGCAGGATCAGCGATAAAAGGAGGAGAGAGGAGAGAGAGAGCGGAGCGCAGGATCAGCGATAAAAGGAGGAGAGAGGAGAGAGAGAGCGGAGCGCGGGATCAGCGATAAAAGGAGGAGAGAGAGAGCGGAGCGCAGGATCAGCGATAAAAGGAGGAGAGAGGAGAGAGAGAGCGGAGCGCGGGATCAGCGATAAAAGGAGGAGAGAGAGAGCGGAGCGCAGGATCAGCGATAAAAGGAGGAGAGAGGAGAGAGAGAGCGGAGCGCAGGATCAGCGATAAAAGGAGGAGAGAGAGAGCGGAGCGCAGGATCAGCGATAAAAGGAGGAATGAGAGATGAAAAAACACCTAAAGTGACATCAGCACAAGGGAAGGAGCTGATTAGTGAGTAGCTGGTGAGTGTTTTTTTTTAAGTCTTTAAGTTTATTTTTGTTAAGTTTAGTTAATAATATGATAAATCGAGGCAAGGCAGGGCACCTCAGGCCTGTCGAATGCACATCTTGTGCAATGTGGGAACTCCAGGATGCTTCCTGTGTCCTGGACAACCACAAGTGCAGGAAGTGTCGTCAGCTGGAGGAGCTCGAGCTCCAGGTTTTAGAGCTTGAGCAACAGCTGGTGTCACTGCAGTGCATCTGCAAGGCTGAGAGCCATGTGGAAAGCACGTTTCAGGAGGTGATTCTGAATCCTGGTGAAGGAGAGGGTTCCTCTGGGGAGTGCAGCCAGAGCCAAGATCATAGCACCATGGGTGGCTCAGCTGTATGGCAGGTAGGGGGGGAGGAGAAAGGTCAGGAGAGCAATAGTGATGGGGGATTCTATAGTTAGGGGAACAGACAGGCATTTCTGCAGCCGCAGGCGTGATTCCAGGATGGTATGTTGCCTTCCTGGTGTCAGGGTCAAGGATGTCACTGAGCGGCTGCAGAACATTCTGAAGGGGGAGAGTGAACAGCCAGAGGTCGTGGTCCATATTGGTACCAACGACATAGGTGGAAAGAGAGATGAAATCCTGCAGGCAGATTTTACGGAGTTAGGAAAGAGATTAACAAGCAGGACCTCAAAGGCAGTAATCTCCAGATTACTCCCGGTGCCACGCGCTAGCGAGTGTAGAAACAGGAGGATAGAGCAGATGAATGCGTGGCTGGAGAGATGGTACAGGAGGGAGGGCTTTAGATTCCTGGGGCATTGGGACCAGTTCTGGGGGAGGTGGGACCTGTACAGACTGGACGGATTCCACCTCAACAGAGCCGGGACCAATGTCCTCGCGGGGAGGTTCACTAGTGCTGTGGGGGAGGGTTTAAACTAATTTGACAGGGGGATGGGCACCAGGATGTAGCACTGGAAAGGAGAAACAAGGTGCACAAAGGATTGGGAGAGACAGATAGCACTAGAATAAGAAATAGTACGGTATTAGGTGGGATCAGACTGAGAGAGAGAATACAAGAAGGTCTAAGCTAGGTTTACAGTGCATGTGTGTAAATGCACGAAGTGTGGTAAACAAGGTTGGTGAGCTGGAGGCGCAAATAGCCACATGGGAATATGGTGTCATGGTGATAACGGAGACCTGGCTCAAAAAAGAGCAGGATTGGGTACTAAATATTCCTGGATACAAGGTGTTCAGGAAAGATAGGGAAGGAAAGAAAGAAGTTTGTCGGGAAGTCATGTCTGACAAATTTGCTTGAGTTCTTCGAGGATATAACGTATAGGGTGGATAAAGGGGAACCAGTGGACATAGTGTATTTAGACTTCCAGAAGGCATTCGACAAGGTGCCACATAAAAGATTATTACTTAAGATAAAAAATCACGGGATTGGGGGTAATATTCTGGCATGGGTGGAGGATTGGTTATCGAACAGGAAGCAGAGAGTTGGGATAAATGGTTCATTTTCGGACTGGCAACCAGTAACCAGTGGTGTTCCACAGGGGTCGGTGCTGGGTCCCCAACTCTTTACAATCTATATTAACGATTTGGAGGAGGGGACCGAGTGCAACATATCAAAATTTGCAGATGATACAAAGATGGGAGGGAAAGTAGAGAGTGAGGAGGACATAAAAAACCTGCAAGGGGATATAGACAGGCTGGGTGAGTGGGCGGAGATTTGGCAGATGCAATATAATATTGGAAAATGTGAGGTTATGCACTTTGGCAGGAAAAATCAGAGAGCAAGTTATTTTCTTAATGGCGAGAAACTGGAAAGTACTGCAGTACAAAGGGATCTGGGGGTCCTAGTGCAAGAAAATCAAAAAGTTGGTATGCAGGTGCAGCAGGTGATCAAGAAAGCCAACGGAATGTTGGCTTTTATTGCTAGGGGGATAGAATATAAAAACAAGGAGGTATTGCTGCAGTTATATAAGGTATTGGTGAGACCGCACCTGGAATACTGCATACAGTTTTGGTCTCCATACTTAAGAAAAGACATACTTGCTCTCGAGGCAGTACAAAGAAGGTTCACTCGGTTAATCCCGGGGATGAGGGGGCGGACATATGAGGAGAGGTTGAGTAGATTGGGACTCTACTCATTGGAGTTCAGAAGAATGAGAGGCGATCTTATTGAAACATATAAGATTGTGAAGGGTCTTGATCGGGTGGATGCAGTAAGGATGTTCCCAAAGATGGGTGAAACTAGAACTAGGGGGCATAATCTTAGAATAAGGGGCTGCTCTTTCAAAACTGAGATGAGGAGAAACTTCTTCACTCAGAGGGTGGTCGGTCTGTGGAATTTGCTGCCCCAGGAAGCTGTGGAAGCTACATCATTAGATAAATTTAAAACAGAAATAGACAGTTTCCTAGAAGTAAAGGGAATTAGGGGTTATGGGGAGCGGGCAGGAAATTGGACATGAAGCTGAGTTCGGATCGGTCAATGCCCTGTGGGTGGCGGAGAGGGCCCAGGGGCTATGTGGCCGGGTCCTGCTCCGACTTCTTGTGTTCTTTAGATTTGTGGTTGGGATCAGATCAGCCATGATCTTATTGAATGGCGGAGCAGGCTCGAGGGGCCGATTGGCCTACTCCTGCTCCAATTTCTTATGTTCTTATGTTCTTATGTAAGTGAGGGTGGCAGTATTGATTAAGGAGAATATTGCAGTGCTGGAGAGAGAGGATGTCCTGGAGGGGTCAAGGACAGAATCTATTTGGTTAGAGTTAAGAAATAAATAAGGTGCCATTACACTACTGGGTGTATTCTATAGGCCACCAACTAGAAGGATCAAATTTGCAGGGAAATTACAGAGAAGTGCAAAAGCCATAGAGTAGTGATAATGGGGGACTTCATCGATCCTAATATAGACTAGGATAGTAATAATATAAGGGGCAAAGAGGGGGAGGAATTTTTGAAGTGTGTTCAGGAGAACTTTCTTGACCAGTACGTTTCTAGCCCAACGAGGAAGGAGGCATTGCTAGATTTGGTTTTGGGGAATGAGGCGGGCCAAGAGGAGCAAGTGTCAATGGAGGAACATTTAGGGAACAGCAATCATAGTATCATAAGGTTTAGAATACGTATGGAAAAGGACATGGACCAGTCTAAAGTAAAAATACTCAATTGGAGGAGAGCCAATTTCAGTGGGATGAGAGCAGATCTGGCCCGTGTAAATTTGAATCAAAGATTGGCAGGCAAAATTGTAATTGAACAGTGGGCGGCCTTTAAGGACGAGATGGTTCGGGTACAGTCTAGATACATTCCCACGAGGGAGAAAGGTAGGGCAATTAAAGCCAGAGCTCCATGGGTGACAAAAGAGATAGAGAGTAAGATGAATCAGAAAAAAGGGGCGTATGACAAATGTCAGGTTGATAACACAAGTGAGAACCAGGCTGAATATAGATAGTTCAGAGGGGAAGTGAAAAAGTAAATAAGTGGGGCAAAGAGAGAATGAGAATAGACTGACGGCCAACATAAAAGGGAATCCAAAAGTCTTCTATAGGCAAGTAAACAGTAAACGGGTAGGAAGAGGAGCAGTGGGGCCAACTAGGGACCATAAAGGAGATCTACTCATGGAGGCAGAGGATATGGCTGAGGTACTAAATGAATACTTTGCATCTATCTTTACCAAGGAAGAAGATGCTGCCAGAGTCTCAGTAAAATAAGATGTAGTTGAGATACTGGACGGACTAATAATTGATAAAGAGGAGGCACTAGAAAGGCACTTTCTAGTGCCTCCTCTTTATCAATTATTAGTAGATATACAGATGTTTGGAAGATTCTGTAGAAAATAATGAGGGGCATAGATAAGGTAGATAGTCAAAATCTTTTCCCAAAGGTAGGGTAGTCTATAACGAGGGGGCATAGATTTAAGGTGAGAGGGGAGAGATACAAAAGGGTCCAGAGGGGCAATTTTTTCACTCAAAGGGTGGTGAGTGTCTGGAACGAGCTGCCAGAGGCAGTAGTAGAGGCGGGTACAATTTTGTCTTTTAAAAAGCATTTGGACAGTTACATGGGTAAGATGGGTATAGAGGGATATGGGCCAAGTGCAGGCAATTGGGACTAGCTTAGTGGTATAAACTGGGCGACATGGACATGTTGGGCCGAAGGGCCTGTTTCCATGTTGTAAACTTCTATGATTCTATATGTGGGTGGTGCCAGAGGACTGGAGAATTGCAAACGTTACACCCTTGTTCAAAAAAGGGTGTAAGGATAAACCCAGTAACTACAGGCCAGTCAGTTTAACCTCGGTGTTGGGTAAACTTTTAGAAACGGTAATCCAGGACAGAATTAGCAGTCACTTGGACAAGTCTGGATTGATTAGGGAAAATCAGCACAAATTTGTTAAAGGCAAAACATGTTTAACTAACTTGATAGAGTTTTTTGATGAGGTAACAAAGAGGGTCGATGAGGGCAATGCAGTTGATGTGGTGTATATGGACTTTCAAAAGGCGTTTGATAAAGTGCTACATAATAGGTTTATCATCAAGATTGAAGGCCATGGAATAAAAGATGCAGTAGCAGCATGGATACAAAATTGACTAAGTAACAGGAAACAGAAAGTAGTGGTGAATGGCTGTTTTTCAGACTGGAGGAAGTGGTGTTCCCCAGGGGTCTGTACTAGGACCACTGCCTTTCTTGGTATATATTAATGACTTGGACTGTGGTGTACAGGGCACAATTTCAAAATTTGCAGATGACACAAAACTTGGAAGTGTAGTCAACAGCGAGGAGGATAGTGATAGACTTCAAGAGGATATAGACAGGCTGGTGGCATGGGCGGACATGTGGCAGATGGAATTTAATGCAGATAAATGCGAGGTGATACATTTCAGTAGGAAGAATGAGGAGAGGCAATATAAACTAAAGGGTACAATTCTAAAAGGGGTACAGGAACAGAGAGATCTGGGGGTATATGTCCACAAATCTTTGAAGGTGGCAGGGCAGGTTGGGAAAGCGGTTAAAAAAGCATAGGGGATCCTGGGCTTTATAAATAGAGGCATAGAGTACAAAAGTATGGAAGTCATGATGAACCTTTATAAAACATTGGTTCGGCCACAACTGAAGTATTGTGTCCATTTCTGGGCGGCACACTAGGAAAGATGTGAAGGCCTCAGAGAGGGTGCAGAAGAGATTTACTAGAATGATTCCAGGGATGAGGGACTTTAGTTACGTGGATAGACTGGAGAAGCTGGGGTTGTTCTTCTTGGAACAGAGACGGTTGCGAGGAGATTTGATCGAGGTATTCAAAATCATGAAGGGTCTAGACAGAAGAGATAGAGAGAAACTGTTCCCATTGGCAGAAGGGTCAAGAACCAAAGGACATAGATTTAAGGTGATTGGCAAAAGAACCAAAGGTGCTATGAGGAAAAACTTTTTTACACAGCGAGTGGTTAGGATCTGGAATGCACTGCCAGGTGGGGTGGTGGAGGCAGATTCGATCATGGCTTTCAAAATGGAACTGGATAAGTACTTGAAAGGAAAAAATTTGCAGGGCTACAGGGATAGGGCGGGGGCGTGTGACTAGCTGGATTGCTCTTCCATAGAGCTGTCACCGATTCGATGGGCCGAATGGCCTCCTTCCATGCTGTAAACTTTCTATGATTCTATGATTTATTCTGGACACCACACTTTCGGAGGTCAAGGCCTTAGAGAGGGTGCAGAAGAGATTTACTAGAATGGTACTCGGGATGAGGAGAGTATGGAGAAGCCGGGGTTTTTCTCCTTAGAACAGAGAAGGTTAAAGGGAGATTTGATAGAGGTGTTCAAAATCATGAATGGTTTTGATAGAGTAAATAAGGAGAAACTGTTTCCAGTGGACACAGATTTAAGGTGATTGGCAAAAGAGCCAGAGGCGACATGAGGAAATATTTTTTGTGCAGTGGGTTGTAATGATTTGGAATGCACTGCCTGAAAACGTGGTGGAAGCAGATTCAATAGTAACTTTCTAAAGGGAATTGGATAGATACTTGAAAGGAAAAAAATTACAGGGCTATAGGGAAAGAGCAGGGAAGTGGAACTAATTGGATAGCTCTTTCAAAGAGCCGGCACAGGCACAATGGGCCAAATGGGCTCCTCCTGTGCTGTACCTACTATGGTACTATGATATTGAACTGCTATATATAAAGCTGCCATATCTGCCACTGATCCCACAGATATCAGATGAGCTTTCATGGATACCTTTGTTAATAAACCTACTGAAATTGCAGCACAAAAGGAAGTAATGAAAATGGATCATCATCAGAGGAGGAGGAGGCCATTCAGTCCCTCGATCATGTTACACAGGAATAAGAAGAGGCCATTCAGTCCCTCAGATCTGATTACACAGGAACAGGATGAGGCCTTTCAGCCCCTCAACCCTGTTCTGCCAGTCAATTAAATCACTGCTGATCTGTACCTGAACCCCATTTACCAGACTTTGATCCATACGCCTTGATATTCTTACCGAGCAAAAATATATCAATCTCAGTCCTGAACGGCCGAGCTAAAATCTTAAGATTATCATAAGATCACAGAATCATAGAAAGGTTACAGCATGGAAGGAGGCCATTCGGCCCATCGAGTCCGCACCGACTCGATGCAAAAGCAATCCAGCTAGTCTCACTCCCCCGCCCTTTCCCCGTAGTCCTGCAAATTTTTTACTTTCAAGTACTTATCCAGTTTCCTTTTGAAAGCCATGATTGAATCTGCCTCCACCACCCCCGTGGACAGTGGATTCCAGATCCTAACCACTCGCTGTGTAAAAAAGTTTTTCTTCATGTCATTTTTGGTTCTTTTGCCAATCACCTTAAATCTATGACCTCTGGTTCTTGACCCTTCCACCAATGGGAACAGTTTCTCTCTATCTCTTCTGTCTAGACCCTTCATGATTTTGAATACCTCGATCAAATCTCCTCGCAACTGTCTCTGTTCCAAGGAGAACAATCCCAGCTTTTCCAGTCTATCCACGTAACTAAAGTCCCTCATGCCTGGAATCATTCTAGTAAATCTATTCTGCACCCTCTCTAAGGCCTTCACATCTTTCCTAAAGTGCGGTGCTCAGAACTGGACACAATACTCCAGTTGTGGCCGAACCAGTATTTTATAATGGTTCATCGTGACTTACATACTTTTGTACTCTATGCCTCTATTTATAAAGCCCAGGATCCCCTATGCTTTTTTAACCGCTTTCCCAACCTGCCCTGCCACCTTCAAAGATTTGTGCACATAAACCCCCAGATCTCTCTGTTCCATAGAGTTGTACCCTCTAGTTTATATTGCCTCTCTGCATTCTTCCTACCGAAATGTATTACTTTGCATTTTTCTGCGTTAAATTTCATCTGCCATGTGTCTGCCCATGCCACCAGCCTGTCTATATCTTCTTGAAGTCAATCACTATCCTCCTCACTGTTTACTACCTTTTTCAAGTTTCATCTGCAAATTTTGAAATTGTGCCCTGTACACCCAAGTCCAAGTCATTAATATATATCAAGAAAAGCAGTGGTCCCAGCATTGACCCCTGAGGAACACCACTAAACACCTCCCTCCAGTCCGAAAAACAACTGTTCACCACTATTCTCTGTTTCCTATCCCTTAGCCAACTCTGTATCCATGTTGCTATTGCCCCCTTTATTCCATGGGCTGCAATCTTGATGATAAGCCTACCGTGCGGCACTTTATCAAATGCCTTTTGAAAGCCCATATACACCACATCAACTGTATTTCCCTCATCTACCCTCTGTTACCTTATCAAAAAACTCTATCAGGTTAGTTGAACACGACTTGCCTTTAACAAATCCGTGCTGGCTTTCCCTAATCAATTATGCCTCTTTGTTCAGGATTCCCGCTTCAGAGGAAATAGTTTCTCTATATCTACCCTACCAAATCCTTTTATCATTTTAAACACTTGAATTAGATCACGTCTCAACCTTCTAAATTCAGGGGAATACAAGCCAAGTCTATGCAACATGTCCTCATAATTTAACCTTTTTAGTCTCGGTATCATTCTGGTGAATCTGCACTGCACCCCCTTCAAGGCCAATATATCCTTCCTGAGGTGCGGTGCCCAGGACTAAACACAATAGTCCATATGGGGTTTGACCAAGGCTCCATACAACTGAAGTATAATTTCCTCCCCACTTGTTCCAGCCCACTTGAGATAAAGGCCAACATTCCATTAGCCTTTTTGATTACTTTTTATACATGTGCACTAGGTTTTAGTGATTTCTGTACCTCTCTGCTCTTCCACAGTTCCTAATCCCTCACCATTTAGAAAATATGCCAATTTGTTTTTCTTGAATCCAAAGTGGATGACCTCAAGTAGTGTTAATCAGGCGGGTGTAAATAGGGCAGGGTGTAAAGCAGGCGGGGTGTTAATTGAGCCGGGTGTAAAGCAGGCGGGGTGTTAATCGGGCAGGGTGTTAATCGGGCAGGGTGTTAATCGGGCTGAATGCAAATCGAGCAGGGTGTAAATCGGGAAGGGTGTTAATCGGGTGGTGTGTAAATCGGGCGGGGTGTAAATCAAGCGAGGTTAGTGTGAAGTCTGTGGAAGAAATCTGTGGTGGAATATTTTGTAATACCCGGAGAGATTCTAATAGAAACAAAACTGTGATTTATAAAAATAAATCAAGTTGCTTTCAATCAAATCGGTTACTCAAATAGTTAACAATCAGATTATTTTTATTCGGTCGCATTTATAAATGAGTCGAGTTTTGCTCAGATTAGGATGAGATTTTTGAGTTCACAGAACACGGAGCGGATTTTCATTTTGAACTTGTATCGGGTGGGCAGAGCAATCGCAACAGATCTCGATGTCTCCAATCCGATATCTCCTGTCTGATCTCATAAATTGGCCTATCATATATATAGAACTGCCATATACAGAACAGCCATACGTAAGACTGCTATATGTAGGACTGCCATCAATAGAACTGTCACATATATAAAGCTGCCATATCATGGTATCATAGTATCATAGTAGGTACAGCACAGGAGGTCATTTGGCCCATTGTGCCTGTGTTGGCTCTTTGAAAGAGCTATCCAATTAGTCCCGATCCCCATTCCTCATGTCACAGATTTAGGTGATTGGCAAAAGAACCAGAGGTGACACGAGGAAACATTTTTTTAAGCAGAGAGTTGTTAAGATCTGGAATGCACTGCCTGAAAGGGCGGTGGAAGCAGATTCAATAATAACTTTCAAAAGGGAATTGGATAAATACTTGAAGGAAAAATTTTACAGGACAATGGGGAAAGAGCAGGGGAATGAGACTAATTGGATAGCTCTTTCAAAGATCCGGCACAGGCACAATGGGCCGAATGGTCTCCTTCTGTTCTGTAACATACCATGATACTACTATAATACCATGCCCGATTTACACCCTGCCTGATTTACACTCCAACCTGATTTAAAACCTCACCCGATTTACATCCGTCCTATATACACCGGGCCTGATTTGCACCCGCCCGATTTGCACCCGCCCGATTTACACCCGCTTAATTTACATCGGGCACGATTTTAATAAGGTGGCGGGATGGCAGCGAGGGGGGGGGGGTCAATGGGTGCGCGGCAAACGTGAATAATAAAATCTTATCGCTCCCCACACAATCGCGACTTAATTGGTGGCCATTAATCTTGTTTCCGGGTTTGCCGTCCGAAAGCTGCGCAATGGGTGGACTGCGCGCTCGCCTGACAGGCTGTAAGCTGCAGTGTCTAGATTTAATGGGCCGTTGCTCCAATGGATTTTGCTGGAGCAAGGAGCAAGATGTCACAATGGAGCAGCACAGGGGCAAGGCTGCTCCAAGATTCAGCAATGCCTCACTTGAGGTGCTGCTGGGCGGGGTGAGGATGTGGAGGGAACTATTTTACCCGGCCAACAGGAGGAAGTGTCCTGCCTCTGCCATCAAGGAGGCCTGGCTATAGATGGCAAAGGAGGTCACCTTGGGAGCAACATATCCCACACTTGGGTCCAGTGCAGGAAGCGTTTCAGCAAGAGTGACTACACTTACTGATTCTCCTACATTCCGTGGTGCATTCCCCACCCAACTCATTCTGCACTGCCGAGACTACTCCATCACATCACTCCTCACACCCACTTAAGGCTCATCCTCAACTTACCTGCACTTCCTCACCTCCCCATTAGTCACCCCACCACTACCACTCACCCCAATCCTGATCCAATGAGATATCTCTGTCTGATACTCACCGTCTGATGTACCTCCTTCACGGTCAGCCTCACCCAAACCAATGCATTCATCGACTGACCACTTCACCCTCACTCCCTCACACATCTGTACTTTCTCCCCTTCTCGGAGAAGAGAGTGCAAAATGCATGCGAGAGGGCGAGGACTGGAGGGGGGGCCACAACAAATAGTGGCCCGTACAGAGGCGGAGGAGGAGGCCCTGGAGATCACCGGCACCCTCGAATGCCAGTCCGTCGGGGACCCCATAAACGTCTGGTGACCCAACTTTAACATTCATCACACACAACATGAATTGATGTTTTCAATGATTGGCACGTTGAACACCTCAGTATGCTCATCGCAACATGGCACATCTGTGATGATGCTTAATATTGCCTTCTGTTCTCTTACAGGCCCTTTAACAACTGCAGTAACGGGAGTGGGCAATTCCTCAGAGGAGTTCCCGGCCTCTGAGGGCGTAATGTTACATCTTAGTGAGCCATCCATCAGCTCAGATACTCACACCTCGGTTAGTTGGGTTGGCACCTGGTGAGTCACCACACACAAGTGAGCACGAGCTGACACTGGTGGCAGGGGCAGCTGTGGAAAGCCCGTGTCGGTGGGAGCACTCCTCTCCAGGCTCTGCTCAGCTGGACGCAGATGCTGAACCGCGGGGGCCAGCCTTTAAAAGGAAAATGATTGAGGAGCAGCAGCACGTTTGCAAGGTACTGGAACAGGTACCATGCACACTCTCCACAACAGCGCAGAGGATGGAGGAGTCCAACTCCTGCATTAGTGAAATGGTGGCACAGGTATGTGAGGGAATCTCTGAGATAGTGTCACAGGGATGTGAGGAACTGTCTGCGATAGTGTCGCATGCAACTGCAAAATGATTGAGATAGTGTCGCAGGTGAATATGGAAATGTCTGAGATAGTGTCGCAGGTAAGCACGGAATGTTTGCGATGGAGAGGAGGCTGGCCTCCATTCAGCTTCAAGCACGGCTCACAAATGAGTCCATTCAGGCCCTGACAATGACCATTCGGACTCCCAGTGAACAATATTCTGCCGCTGCCTCCTCTCCAGATGGCCGAGTCTGTCCCTGCACAGGTGCAGGTGGAGCAGTCTTTGGAAGGGCCCTCACGGGCTCCAAAACCCGTAGGCCGAAAGCATCTAAGCAGTCCGGCCATGGACATGAGCAACTTGCCACTGCCTCTGCTGCAGCCACAGGGGATGCACCACACAGAAGTAGTAGGAAAAGAAAGGTTAAGGATTTGTGATCATGAAGGGTATGCACAAGAGTTTCTGACAGACTGTCATGTTTTTCATTTATATTTGGTTTTTGTTAAAGTCACATTAAATGTTGTCATTATCACCGCTACTGCCACGTCTTGCCAATTCCTAACTGGCTTTTGTGATAACGCCCTTTCGTGTGCTTCATCATGAACGGCGACACTTGATGCCACCCAGTGGGTCACTTTATAGTGGGTGTATGTGTAGCTGCAGGACTGTTTTGTGCACGGGGGGGGTGCAGGGGGCGGGGGGTGGAGTGAGCCAGTGTTGGCGCTGCTCTTTCCAGGTAGTGTGAGGACTGGACTATTCTCACTTTGTGATCTTACGAGAACCGTTCACATATGAGTGACTCCCTGGCCTCACGAACAGCCAGGTGAGCTGCTGCTCTGCCCATGGGTTCATCCTCATCCTCCTCCTCCTCCTCCTGCTGCTGCTCCTCAATGTTCATTGCAGATGTGGATGCTGGATGAGGGGATGGGACCTCACCAACTGGTAACCCTCTCTGTTGCGCCATGTTGTGCAGGACACAACACACTACTATAATGCGACCCACTCTCGCTGGTGCGTATTGAAGCGTTCCCCAGAACGATCGAGGCACCAAAATCGCATCTTGAGGCAGTCCTATTGCATGTTCAATTACAGACCTGGTGGTGATGTGGCTGTCGGTGTATTGACGCTGTTGCTCGGTGATGGGGTTCCTCAGAGGTGTCATTAGTCACGTGTGCAGGGGGTATCCCTTGTCCCCGAGGAGCCAGCCCTTAAGGCTGTTTGGTGCGTGGAAGAGGTCTGGGATGTTGGATTCCCTCAGAATGAACGAATCGTGGCAGCTGCCAGGGAATCTGGCACACACATGAAGAAATCTTTTGCAGTGATCACAAATGAGCTGAGCGTTGATGGAGTGATAACGTTTTCTGTTGATGAACAGTCCTGGCTTGTGTGGAGGTGCTCGGATTGCTATATGCATGTGAACGATTGCACCCTGCACATGTGGGAAGCCAGCCAGAGTGAAATCCCACTGCCCTCTCCATCTGGCTGAGGTTGTCCATGGGGAAGCTGACGCATTACGAGGCCCTGCGAAACAAGCCGACGGTGACCTGCCTTATGCACTTGTGTGCAGACCACCAGCGATGTCACTGGTGGCACCCTGGAATGATCCGGAGGCGAAGAAGTTGACGGCAGTGGTGACTTTAACATCAAAGGCTAATGAGATGCCGCCAGGCCCAGCCGGGAGCAGTTCGGCATGAAGGAGGCTGCAGATGTCTGCAACCACCTGGCGACTCACTCTCAGCCTCCGTATGCACTGCTCCTCAGAGAGGTCCAGGAAGCTGAGCCTCAGTCTGTAGACCCTCCGGCGAGGGTAGTGCCTCCTGTGACATCGGTCCCTCTGTTGCTTCCCTCCGTGCTCTTGTGCAGGTGCCTGTGGCGCAGCACGGTGTCGTGGAACTACAAGTGGCGGAAGTGCACACCGTGCCTGGTGAGGCTGGTGATGTTCCTCGTCCTCCGATGTACTGGTGAATGAAACCATCACACCCCCCCATCCTGATGGTGTCAGCTTGAGGGAGTCTGAAAATTTGGTAAATATATGTAAACAGAACAATTCTGAGTGGAAACCAAGAATTTTCGGTCTAAACCCAAAGATCTCCCAGCCAAAAGTTTGTCTGAGAGAACTGAGTGCCCTGCTCAATAACTCACCTTTTATCCCCATCTGTCAAAAAGGGATTTAAATGTCCAAATGGCTGCCAGCTGAAACCCGACAACTTCCCAATGCCGTGTTTCACAAAGCATGGGAAACATGTTGAAGAAGTGCCTTCATTCTAAATTACATTTATTTGTTTTTTAATGACTTTAGGTGAATTGCTGATTTAAATATCGTCCCACTGGCTTTAATTGCCGGCGGGACTTCCAGATTCGGGAACGGCGCGCGCACCCAGATGGTTCTGGGTTGTGCGTGTTCTTCGGCGTCTTGGAGCCGGGATTTCTGTCTGCTCTTCGAGAAGCCGATTTTCTTTGCTCCCCTTTGCCCAGACTTTTGTTTTAAAATCGAGCCTATCGTGCCTGATTTACACCAGCCTGATTTACACCATGTCTGATTTATACCCGCCCGATTTACACCATTCCTGATTTACACCGTGTCCGATTGACACTTGCCTGATTTTCACCTGCCTGATTTACACCCGTTCGATTTACACCCGCCCGATTTATGTCGTGTTGGATTTACACCCACCTGATTTGCACCGTGCCCAATTTACAACCACATGATTTATACCGTGTCCGATTTACACCCACCTGATTTACACCATGCCCGATTTACAACCGCCAGCGTTATACCGTGTCCGATTTACAACCACCAGAGTTATACCGTGTCCGATTTACAACCGCCAGCGTTATACCGTGTCCGATTTACAACCACCAGAGTTATACCGTGTCCGATTTACAACCGCCAGCGTTATACCGTGTCCGATTTATACCCGCCTGATTTACACCATGCCCGATTTACACCCGCCTAATTTACACCGTGCCCGATTTACACCCGCCTGATTTACACAGTGTCCGATTTACACCCGCCTGATTTACACCATGCCCGATTTACACCCACCTGATTTACACCGTGCCCGATTTACACCCGCCTGATTTACACAGTGTCCGATTTACACCCGCCTGATTTACACCATGCCCGATTTACACCCGCCTGATTTACACCGTGCCCGATTTACAACCGCCCGATTTATACCATGTCCGATTTACACCCGCCCGATTTACACCCGCCTGACCAATTCCATCTGGCTCTGACCAGCTGGTCTGTGGATAGCTCCAGTGAAGGGATGGGGTGATGAAGTAGAGGGAGAAGGCCAAGGCTGACAAGAAGTCACAGTATTTTTTGGAGCACTCCTGGTCCTCCTTGCTCTACAGAAATGAAAATATTTTTAAAATTTCTGTCCATCTTTGAGCAGCCTCCAGTGGTTCCTTTAAGGACTTGGAACAACTGAGCAAAAGCTCCACCCATTTGTAGAACAACTGGCGTTAGGCCCCAATTTGCATATTTGGCAGCGGTGCACTTCTGAGGGAGGTCGGGGCCCAACATTGGTCCCCCCAATGTTGATTTTCCAGGCCCATCTTAAGATGACCCCCGTATGTTTATTGCAGACAGCATGTGTCAGGTGACAGGAGGATGTGGACTCAAAAGGTGCTGATGTCATTGTTTTGCTCAGTCGTCATTAAATGATGTCACCATAGGCTTGGCGAGTTCTGCCTTTGTGGTGAGAGTGGAGTTAGTGACGGTATTGTGAGCTCATGTTCTGGACCCAGCCCCTATATTAGTTTAACTGGTTCCCATAGTAACTGCGGTTGGAAGCTCTATAGCTCTGACTGACTGATGAATGGTCAAATTGGTAGGCCTTTCGTATCAGGAGATACGTACTGAGGGGCACACCAATCCTGCAATTACAATAGGAGTGAATCTGGAGTTCTGAAGTCTTGGGTCCTGGGTACTGGGTCCTGGGTGCTAGGTCCTGGGTGCTGGGTGCTGGGTCCTGTGTCCTGGGTGCTGGGTCCCTGTGCTGGGTACTGGGTCCTGGGTGCTAGGTCCTGGGTCCTGGGTGCTAGGTCCTGGGTGCTGGGTCCTGTGTCCTGGGTGCTGGGTCCCTGTGCTGGGTACTGGGTACTGGGTCCTGGGTACTGGGTCCTGGGTGCTAGGTCCTGGGTCCTGGGTGCTAGGTCCTGGGTACTTGGTGCTGGGTCCTGGGTGCTGGGTCCTGTCTCAGACACAGCAGTTCCCAGGAAGGAGACTAAAGTCACTGCCCAATCACTGTTGACAACACTGTATATGATCACAAGTAAAGTGAGAAAGCACTAAATAAGAGCATTGGAAGCGAGGGAATCACCATATCTAAAGGAGCTGTTTGAAGGTGGGTGCCTGCAGCTCTCTGATCCTCTGTTGGAAGCAGAGAAATCTGTAGCAGTTTCCCATGTCAGAAATGGTAGTGGCACTATAGTTAGCCTCAGGACCAATGGGTTAGGCAGAATAAAAAGCTGTCGAGTGCCTGCTCCTGATCACTAACCAGCAGTTAATGTTGGAGTGTGGCTGTGCTGGTGTGAGATAGCAGGGTTGGTCTCGGCTCTGGTCCCCTCACACCGTGTGCAGATACTTACTGACTAGACTCCTACATGAATAATGGTCACTTGGACAAGATACTGGAGGTTGACTGGTGTCATTGAAACCACATCCTGGTGTTTGGAGGAGAAAAGGAGGGGGTAAATAAAAAGTGGGAGGTTTGGAAAACAACAAGAAGGACAGTAAAAGACCTCAGGAGAACAGAGAGCAGTCAGGACAATGTTCAATAGAAACACAAAATGCTGGAAACACTCAACAGGTCAGGCAGCATCTATGGAGAGAGAAAGAAGGGTTGATATTAACCCCCCCTACCCTATGACAGGCGGGAGACGGTTAGGGTGGGGGAATTAAAAATTAAAAATGGTGGATTAAAAATGGCGAAACGCAACCCCAACCCATCGTGTACGCGTGCGTTGCTACTTTTATGGTGCTGGTTACAAGCCTTGCAGAGGTGGGACACTTTATTATAATATTTAAATCAGGCTCCCACAGTCCAATTGGGAGCCTGATTTAAATGTAAAGCTGGCCGGCCGAGTTTCCCAGGGCTCGGAAAACCCGGCAGCGAAATGGAGACGGGAGCTGCCGGATCCAACAGGTATGTGCTTTTTAAAGCACTGCTTGTGAGCCAGGAGGAGCAGGAGTGGCCCCCTCAAGCAACATCTTTCCAACTCAAGCAAATCTTCTGCCGATCGCGGCCCCTCCTTGCTGCTGCAATTGGCAGACCCCCCCCCCCAACCCCCAATCTTTCCCTCCCTCCCTCCTCATTGCCGGGCTCCGATCCCCAACACCAAACCCCCATCTCTCCCGATTGCCAGGGACAGTGCTCAAGGGTCCCCGGCTGCAGCCTCCTGCTGCTGGCTTTCCCACCTGGCAGTCGGCCAGCCTGTCAATCTGATCAGCTATCGGGTGGGAAACAGAATAAAACAGATGATAATGAGGTCCTGTCATTAAATGCTACGGACCTCATGTCCCCGGGATTTCCGGATTTCCCCTTCCCCCCCCCACCCCACCCAGCAAACACACACAAATATCAGGGCCAGAATTAACATTTCAGGTCGATTTCATCAGAACTCTGGACAATGTACAGACAGGGACAGATACAGATTAATGTGGACATGTGTGAGGTAATACAGTTTGGGAGGGAAAGTAAAGAATGGGAAGACTCATCGGAAAGATGTTGAAGGTTGTGGATGAACCGAGAGAGACCAAGAGGGTCAAAGACTTAAGGGGAGATTTTTGTGCCTCCTGCCCGGTGGGAATGGGGTGGGAGTGGGATGGGAATGGGGTGGGAGTGGGGTGGAAATGGGGTGGGGTGGGAATGCCCCACAGTGGGCATTGACTTATCGCCCCATTCCCGCCGTCATTGTGTTCCCCCACGACCTGCCTGAGTCAGGCAGTAGGTCCTTTTAAAATGCAAATCAGAGTCCTAAGATTTAGGTAGGACCCTGATTACCATTTTAGAAGAGTCCTGGACGGAACGTGCTCTGCACAGTATAGCTGATGGTCCAGCAGGTCAGTGTGTGTTTATTTTGAGCGCTCTGAATGCCTCAGTTTGTCGGATCATACTGAGACACTTCTTAGTACTGGGAGATGTCTGTTCTTGGAACCAGCAGGAGGCAGGTCATGTGGGAATAGCAGCTGCCCGAGATTGAACTCCTGTTTAACACAAGGCGAGGATGAGGGTGATTTCCGTTTGCCTATCACCACGTTAACGCTGAAAGATGGGACAAAAATTATCAAAGATCTCCCACCCACTGGCCACCCAACTTGATTTTTGAGCAGAACTCAGAATGGGCAGTCGTCCTCCTGCTAGAGACAGGCGGGAGCCTCGGGTCCAGTGCTACTGGGCGCAGCGCAGTCTAACCCAGCATTCTTAAAGGGACCCCTGGAGGCTCCTCCCAAGTCATCCTATAGCACTGATTGTTTTGTGGGGCCAGGGGAAGCAGAATCCAGATTTCACTTTGCTAACATACTTTGGGCGAGCAATAGGCTTTCACTCTGCTTTGCATCTCCCACCTCGCCCTCCATTCTATCAATGGCCTCCCCCCTCTCCTCAAGAACACTGGCTCCATTTTGGTTCAGGTGAAAACCATCCCTTCAGTACAGGTTCCACTTTTTGCAGGACTTCCCCATGGTCCATGAATCTGAACCATCTCCTCTGCACCATTAGGGTTATTAGACTATTAATAGCCATTAGGCTATTAATTGAAACCTCTAATCCTCCTCTCCCTAAACAGCAATGCGGGGCACTGGAACTAATTCTGACATTAATGCTCTTCAGCTCTTAATCTTTAGCTTAGATCCTAATTCCGCAGATTCCCTCTGCAAGATTCCTGTTGTACCCTTGGGTTCTGATGTGAAGCACAGGTCTGTGAGAGAAGATTATGAGATCTTTGGCCATTTATTGGACCTAAGCCGCCAACCTGTGCAGTGGGCCCAATCTAAAGGATAAATAATAGTTATGCCCACAACTGAGGCTGGCTGGGTAACACAAGTAAAAAGACACCTCCCACAGGCCATAACATATTCTACTTCCAGAACATACTATAACCGGTGTTTTAATATTTTAATGAGTATTTTTGCACCACAAGGAAGTTGAGTGAGTTGCTTTATGATGTCATTTAGTTACTGTGATGTCAGCTGGGGCTGTACAATTTATATTTCCAGAGCTGCTACAGATATGAACAGATACGTGGGTCAAACTACAGATTCAATTATAGATACCTGGGAATGAGTTACACACAGAAAACAAGAGACTCACCACAACAGGTACCAGGCACGGAGCAAATACACAACAACTCAATATCTTTGCTTTCATTTTTACTGATTAATTTGCCAATAGTAAACATTCCTGACCCGTTTCACTAATTTTTGCCCATAACTTGACAGATTTGACAACCTATATGATTTCCTAAAATTAGTGGTGATTTTTGTCAGTTTTTGTTTGAGGGGGAGCAGCATTGAGTTTTGCTGTGGATCAGAGTAGAACACGAGGGAGTGAAGTTCGTGTGAGGGGGGGAGTTGGTGGTGAGGGGGGAGTTGGGGGTGAGGGTGGAGTTGGGGGTGAGACAGGAGAGTTGGTGGTGAAGGGGGAGTTTGTTTCAGAGTGGAGTTTGTGGTGGGAGTGGAGTTTGTGGTGGGAGTGGAGTTTGTGATGAGAGTGGAGTTTGTGGTGAATCATTCATTGGATGTGGGCGTTGCTGGCGAGGCCGGCATTTATTGCCAACCCTAATTGCCCTTGAGAAGGTGGTGGTGAGCCACCTTCTTGAACCGCTGCAGTCCGTGTGGTGAAGGTTCTCCCACAGTGCTGTTAGGTAGTGAATTCCAGGAGTTTGACCCAGCTACGTTGAAGGAACGGCGATATATTTCCAAGTCAGGACGGTGTGTGACTTGGAGAGGAACGTGCAGATGGTGGTGGTCCCATGTGCCTGCTGCCCTTGTCCTTCTAGGTGGCAGAGGTCGTGGGTTTGGGAGGTGCTGTCGAAGAAGCCTTGGCGAGTTGCTGCAGTGCATCCTGTGGATGGTACACACTGCAGCCATGTGTGCTGGTGGTGAAGGTAGTGAATGTTTAAGGTGGTGGATGGGGTGCCAATCAAGTAGGTTGCTTTGTCCTGGATGGTGTCAAGCTTCTTGAGTGTTGTTGGAGCTGCACTCTTTCAGGCAAGTAGAGAGTATTCCATCACACTCTTGACTTGTGCCTTGTGGAAAGGCTTTAGGGAGTCAGAGGTGAGTCACTCGCCACAGAATACGCAGCCTCTGACCTGCTCTTGTAGCCACAGTATTTATGTGGCTGGTCCAGTTAAGTTTCTGGTCAATGGTGACCCCCAGGATGTTGATGGTGGGGAATTTGGCGATGGTAATGCTGTTGAATGTCACGGGGAGGTGGTTAGACTCTCTCTTGTTGGAAATGGTCATTACCTGGCACTTGTCTGGCACGAATGTTACTTGCCACTTATCAGCCCAAGCCTAAATGTTGTGCAGGTCTTGCTGCATATGGGCACAGATTGCTTCATTATCTGAGGGGTTGCGAATGGATCTGAACTGTGCAATCATCAGCGAACATCCCGACTTCTGACCTCACGAAGGAGGGAAGGTCATTGATGAAGCAGCTGAAGATGGTTGGGCCTAGGAACCTGCCCTGAGGAACTCCTGCAGCAATGTCCTGGGGCTGAGATGGTTGGCCTCCAACAACCACGACCATCTTCCTTTGTGCTAGGTATGACTCTTGCCAGTGGGAGGGTTTTCCCCCCGATTCCCATTGACTTCAATTTTACCAGGGCTCCTTGCTGCCACACTCAGTCAAATGCTGCCTTGATGTCAAGGGCAGTCACTCTCACCTCACCTCTGGAATTCAGCTCTTTTGTCCATGTTTGGACCAAGGCTATAATGATGTCTGGAGCTGAGGACCTAGCAGAACCCAAACTGAGCATCGGTGAGCAGGTTATTGGTAAGAGCTGCTTGATAGCACTGTCAACGACACCATCCATCACTTTGCTGATGATTGAGAGTAACTGATGGGGCAGTAATTGGCCGGATTAGATTTGTCCTCTTTTTGTGGACAGGACATACCGGACATACCTGGGCAATTTTCCACTTTGCCGGGTACATATCAGTGTTGTAGCTGTACTGGAACAACTTGGCTAGAGGCGCGGCTAGTTCTGGAGCACAATACAGCCAGAATGTTGTTGGGGCCCATAGCCTTTGCTGTATTCAGTGCATTCAGATGTTTCTTGATATTATGTGGAGTGAATCGAATTGGCAGAAGACTGGCTTCTGATGGTGGGGATATCAGGAGGAGTCCGAGATGGATCATCCACTCGGCACTTCTGGCTGAAGATGGTTACAAACGCTTCAGCCTTGTCTTTTGCACTCACGTGCTGGGCTCCACCATCATTGAGGATGGCGATATTCACGGAACCTCCTCCTCCCGTTAGTTGTTCAATTGTCCACCACCATTCATGACTGGATGTGGCAGGGCTGCAGAGCTTTGATCTGATTTGTTGGTTGTGGGATCGCTTAGCTCCGTCCAGACCATGCTGCTTCCGCTGTTTAGCATGCATGTAGTCCTGTGTTGTAGCTTCACCAGGTTGGCACCTCATTTTTAGGTATGGCTGGTGCTGCTCCTGGCATGCTCTTCTGCACTCCTTATTGAACGAGGGTTGATCCCCTGGCTTGTTGGTAATGGTAGAGTGAGGGATATGCTGGGCCATGAGGTTACAGACTGTGGTGGAATATAATTCTGCTGCTGCTGATGGCCCACAGTGCTCATAGATGCCCTGATTTGAGCTGCTAGATTTTATGGAATCACAGAATCACAGAAAGGTTACAGCATGGAAGGAGGCCATTCAGCCCATAGAGTCCATGCCGGCTCAATGCAAGAGCAATCCAGCTAGTCCCACTCACCCGCCCTATCTCTGTAGCCCAGAAAATTTTTTCCTTTCAAATACTTATCCAGTTCCCTTTTGAAGGCCATGATTGAATTTGCCTCCACCACCCCCTCAGGCAGTGGATTCCAAATCCTATCCACTCGTTGTATAAAAAAGTTTTTCCTCGTGTCATCTTTGGTTCTTTTGCCAATCACCTTAAATCTGTGTCCTCCGGTTCTTGACCCTTCCGCCAATAGGAACAGTTCCTCTCTATCTACTCAGTCTAGACCCTTCATGATCTCGACTACCTCTATCAAATCTCCTCGCAACCGTCTTTGTTCCAATGAAAACAACCCCAGCTTCTCCAGTCTATCCATGTAACTAAAGTCCCTCATCCCTGGAATCATTCTAGTAAATCTCTTTTCCACCCTCTCTAAGGCCTTCACATCTTTCCTAAAGTGCGGTGCCCAGGACTAGACACAATACTCCAGTCGTAGCCGAACCAGTTTTATAAAGGTTCATTATAACTTCCATACTTTTGTACTCTATGCCTCTATTTATAAAGCGCTTTTTCAACCTGCCCTGCTCAACGATTCGTGTACATATACCCCCAGATCTCTCTGTTCCTATATCCCTTTTAGAGTTGTGCCCTCTAGTTTATATTGCCTCTTCTTGATCTTCCTACCGAAATGTATCACTTCGCATTTTTCTGCGTTAAATTTCATCTGCCACGTGTCCGCCCATGTCACCAGCCTGTCTATATCCTCTTGAAGTCTATCACTATCCTCCTCACAGTTTACTACCCTTCCAAGTTCTGTGTCATCTGCAAACTTTGAAATTGTGCCCTGTACACCACAGTCCAAGTCATTAATATATATCAAGAAATGCAGTGGTCCCAGCACCGATCCCTGGGGAACCCTACTGTACACCTCCCTCCAATCCGAAAAACAACCATTCACCACTACTCTCTGTTTCCTGTCCCTTCGCCAATTCTGTATCCATGTTGCTACTGCCCCCTTTATCCCATGGGCCGCAATCTTTCTGATAAGCCTACCACGCGGCCCTTTATCAAACACCTTTTGAAAGTTCATATACACCACATCAACTGCATTGCCCTCATTGATCCTCTCTGTTACCTCAACAAAAAACTCTATCAGGTTAGTTAAACATGATTTGCCTTCAACAAATCCGTGCTGGCTTTCCCTAATCAATCCACTCTCCTCCAAGTGACTGTTAATTCTATCCCGGATTATCGTTTCTAAAAGTTTCCCCACCACTGAGGTTAAACTGACTGGCCTATAGTTGCTGGGTTTATCCTTACACCCTTTTTTTGAACAAAGTTGTAACATTTGCAATTCTCTAGTCCTCTGGCTCCACCCCCATATCAATGAATGTTTGGAAGATTATGGCCAGTACCTCCGCAATTTCCACCCTCACTTCCCTCAGCAACCTAGGATGCATCCCATCCAGACCGGGTGACTTATCTATTTTAAGTAGCTAGCCTTTCTAGTACCTCTTCTTTATCAATTTTTAGCCCATCCAGTATTTCAACTATATCTTCCTTTACTGAGACTCTGGCAGCATCTTCTTCCTTGCTAAAGATAGATGCAAAGTACTCATTCAGTACCTCAGCCATCCCCTCTGCCTCCATGAGTAGATCTCCTTTATGGTCCCTAATCAGCCTCACCCCTCCTCTTACTAACCGTTTACTGTTTACATGCCTACAGAAGACTTCTGGAAGATCTGTTCTGAATCTATCCCATTTAGCATGGTGGTAGTGCCACATAACATGTTGGCCGGTGTCCTCAATGTGAAAACGGGACTTCATCTCCACAGGACTGTGCGGTGGTCACTCCTACCAATACTGTCATAGACAGATGCATCTGCAACAGGTAGATTGGTGAGGACGAGGTCAAGTAAGTTTTTCCTTTGTGTGGGTTCTCTCACCACCTGCCGCAGGCCTGGTTTGGCAGCTATGTCCTTCAGGACTCGGCCAGTTCGGTCAATGTTGGTGCTACAGAGCCACTCTTGGTGATGGACATTGTAGTCCCCTACCCAGAGTACATTCTGTGCCCTTGGTGTTCAACATGGAGGAGGACTCATTCATCAGCTGAGGGAGGGCGGTAGGTGGTAATCAGCAGGAGGTTTCCTTGCCCACGTTTGACCTGATGCCATGAGATTTCATGAGGTCCGGAGTCAATGTTGAGGACTCCCAGGGCCACTCCCTCCTGACTATATACCACTGTGCCGCCACCTCTGGTGGGACAGGACATACCCAGGATGGTGATGGAGGAGTCTGGAACGTTGGGTGAAAGTTATGATTCTGTGAGTATGGCTATGTCAGGCTGTTGCTTGACTAGTCTGTGGAACAGCTCTCCCAATTTTGGCACAAGTCCCCAGATGTTAGTGAGGAGGAACTGCAGGGTCGACTGGGCTTGGTTTGCCTTTGCCTTTGTCATGTCTAGTGCCCAGTGGTCCGAAGCTGGGTGGTCCTTCTGGTTATATTCTTATGATGACTTTTTGTAGCAGGATTGTACAACCGAGTGGCTTGCAAGGCCATTCCAGAGGGCTGTTAAGAATCAACCACATTGCTGTGGGTCTGGAGTCACGTAGCAGACAGACTAGGTAAGGAAGGCAGATTTCTATCTCATGGTGTTTTACAGTTACTCATGGTGTCTCATGGTTACTCATGGTGCCTCACGGTGCTGTTCTCTGTCTCATGGTGCTGCTCTATGTCTCACGGTGTTTCACATTGACTTCATATAGACTGGACAAATCAAATTTGCAAAGGCAATTTGGAGGACGAGTTCATGGAATGCATTCGAAACGGTTTCCTAGAACAATACATTGTGGAACCAATCAAGGAACAGGCTATTTTATATCTTGTATTGTGTAATGATACAGGGTTAATTAGTAATCTCACAGTAAAGAATCCTCTGGGGAAGAGTGATCATAATATGATAGAATTTCACATTGAGTTTGAGAGTGACGTACTTAAGATCGAAACTAGAGTCTTAAACTTAAATAAAGTCAATTACGTAGGTATGAGGGGCGAGTTGGCAAAGGTAGATTGGGAAATTAGATCAAAGGGTATGACGGCAGATAGGCAATGGCAAACATTTAAAGAAATATTTCAATATTCTCAACAAATATACATTCCATTGAGAAATTAAAAACACCATTGGAGAAGTGATTCATCTGTGGCTAACTAAAGAAGTTGAGGATAGTATAAGATTAAAAGAAGAGGCTTATAATGTTGCCAAGAAGAGTAGTAAGCCTGAGGATTGGAAGAATTTTAGAAACCAGCAAAGGATGACCAAAAAAATGATAAAAAGGGAGAAAGTAGAATATGAGAGTAAACTAGCAAGAAATATGAAAACAGTTTGTAGAGCTTCTGCAAGTAATGTAAAAAGGAAGAGAGTAGCAAAAGTAAATGTTGGTCCCTTAGAGGCTGGGAGAAGAGAAATTATAATGGGGAATAAGGAAATGACAGAGACGTAGAAGACACAAAAAGCATACAAGAAATAGTGGGGAACCAAGGGACTAATGAGAGTGAGGAACTTAAAGTAATTAATATCAGTAGAGAAAATATACTGGAGAAACTAATGGGACTAAAAGCCAATAAATCCCCCGGACCTGATGGCCTACATCTGAGGGTTCTAAAAGAGATGCAGAGATAGTGGATGCATTGGTTTTGATCTTCCAAAATTCCCTAGATTCTAGAACGGTCCCAGCGGATTGGAAGGTAGCAAATGTAACACCGCTATTCATGAAAGGAGGGAGAGAAAAAACAGGGAACTACAGGCCAGTTAGCCTGACATCTGCCCTTGGAAAATGTTGGAATCCATTATTAAGGAGATGGTACAGGGCACTTAGAAAATCATAATATGATTCGGCAGAGTCAACATGGTTTTATAAATGGGAAATTGTGTTTGACAAATTTATTAGAGTTTTTTGAGGATGTAACTAGCAGGGTAGATAAAGGGGAACCAGTGGATGATATATATTTGGATTTTCAAAAGACAATCGATAAGGTGCCACATAAAATGTTGTTCAGCAAGATAAGGGCTCATGGGGTTGGGGATAATATATTAGCATGGATAGAGGATTGGTTAAAGGGCAGAAAACAGAGAGTAGGGATAAACGGGTTATTCTTAGGTTGGCAGGCTGTAACTAGTGGGGTTGCCACAAGGATCAGTGCTTGGGCCTCGGCTATTTACTATCTATAATAAAGGGACTGAGTGTAATGTATCCAAATTTGCTGACAATACAAAGCTAGGTGGGAAAGTAGGCTGTGAGGAGGACACAAAGTCTGCAAAGGGATATCGACAGGTTAAGTGAGTGGGCAAGAAGGTGGCAGATGGAGTATAATGTGGGGAAATCTGAAGTTATTCACTTTGGTAGGAAGATTAGAAAAACAGAATATTTTTTATATGGTGAGAAACTATTAAATGTTGCTGTTCAGTGAGATTTGGGTGCCCTTGTACAAGAAATACAAAGTTAGCATGCAGGTACCGCAAGCAATTAGGAAGGCAAACGGCATTTATTGCAAGGAGGTTGGAGTACAAGAGTAAGGAAGTCTTACTACAATTGTACAGGGCTTTGGTGAGACCTCACCTGGAATAGTGTATACAGTTTTGGCCTCCTTATCGAAAGAAGGATAGACTTGCCTTTGAGGTGGTGTAATGTAGGTTCACTGGATTGATTCCTGGGATGAGAGGGTTATCCTATGAGGAGAGTTTGAGTAGAATGGACCTATACTCTCTGGAGCTTAGAAGAATGAGAGGTGATCTCAGTGAAACATACAAGATTCGGAGGGGGCTTGACAGGGTAGATGCTGAGAGGTGGTTTCCCTGGGGCTGGAGAGTCTAGAACTAGGGGGCACAATCTCAGGATAAGGGGTCGGCCATTTAGGACTGAGATGAGGAGGAATTTCTTCACTCAGAGGGTTGTGAATCTTTGGAATTCTCTACCCTAGATGGCTGTGGATGCTGAGTCGTTGAGTATGTCCAAGGTTGAGATCGATAGATTTTTGGACTCTAGGGGAATCAAGGGATATGGGGAACGGGCAGGAAAGTGGAGTTGAGGTAAAAGATCAGCCACGATCTTATTGAATGGTGCAGCAGGCTCGAGGGGCCATATAGCCTACTCCTATTTCTTATGTTCTTATGTTCACGGTGCTGCTCTCTGCCTCACGGTGTCTCACAGTGCTGCTCTCTGCCTCATGGTGTCTCATGGTGCCTCTTTCTTTCTTGTGGTGTCTCACGGTGCCACTCTCTGTCTCATGGTGTCTCACGGTGCTGCTCTCTGTCTCATGGTCTCTCATGGTGCTGCTCTCTTTCTCATGGTGTCTCATGGTGTTGCTGTCTGTCTCATGGTGTCTCACGTTGGCTCACATAGAATCACAGAAAGTTACAGCCATTCGGCCCATCGTGTCCATGCCGGCCGAAAAAGAGCTATCCCAGTTTGATCCCACTTTCCAGCACTTGGTCCATAGCCCTGTAGGTTACGGCACTTAAAGTACACATCCAAGTACTTTTTAAATGAGTTGAGGGTTTCTGCCTCTATCACCCTTTCAGGCAGTAAGTTCCAGACCCCCACCACCCTCTGGGTGAAAAAACTTCTCCTCAGCTCCCCTCTAATCCTTCTACCAATTACTTTAAATCTATGCCCCCTGGTCACTGACCCCTCTGCGAAGGGAAATAGGTCCTCCCCATCCACTCTATCTAGTCCTGTCATAATTTTATATATCTCAATTAAATCTCCCCTCAGCCTCCTTTGTTCCAAAGAAAACAACCCCAGCCTATCCAATCTTTTCTCATAGCTAAAATTCTCTAGTCCTGGCAACATCCTCATAAATCTCCTCTGTACCCTCTCTAGTGCAATCACATCTTTCCTGTAATGTAGCGACCAGAACTGTATGCAGTACTCAACTGTGGCCTAACCAATGTTTTATACAGTTCTAGTATAACTTCCCTGCTCTGATATTCTATGCCTCGGCAAATAAAGGAGAGTATCCCCTATGCCTTTATAACCACCAAGACTACCTGTCCTGTTACCTTCAGTGGACATTCACTTCAAGGTCCCTCTCTTCCTCTACACCTCTCAGTATCCTCCCATTTATTGTGTACTCCCTTTCCTGTTTGCCCTCCCCAAATGCATTACCTCACATTTCTCTGGATTGAATTCCATTTGCCACTTTTCTGCCCACCTGACCAGTCCATTGATATCTTCCTGCAGTCTACAGCTTTTCTTCTCACTATCAATCACACGGCCAATTTTTGTATCATCTGCAAACTTCTTGATCAATTGTTAATATATACCACAAAAAGCAAGGGATCTAGTACTGAGCCTTGCAGGACCCCACTAGAAACAGTCTTCCAGTCGCAAAAACACCCATCGACCATTACCCTTTGCTTCCTGCCACTGAACCAATTTTGGATCCAACTAGCCACTTTCCCTCGGATCCCATGGGCTTTTACTTTTTTGACTGTCTGCCATGTGGGACCTTGTTAAAAGCCTTGTTAAAATCCATGTACACTACATCAAATGCATTACCCACATCAACCCTCCTTGTTACCTGCTCAAAAAATTAAATCAAGTTAGTCAGACACGACCTTCCCTTAACAAATCCATGCTGACTGTCCTTGATTAACCCGTGCCTTTCTAAATGATGATTTATGCTGTCCCTCGGAATCGATTCCAATAATTTGCCCACCATCGAGGATAGACTGAGTGGCCTATAATTACTCGGTCTACCTCTTTCTCCATTTTTAAACAACGTTACAAAATTAGTAGTCCTCCAATCCTCCAGCACCACACCTGTAGCCAGGGAGGATTGGAAAATGCTGGTGAGAGCCTCCGTTATTTCCTCCCTTGCTTCTCTTAGCAGAGAGCGCTGCTCTCTGCCTCACGGTGCCGCTCTCTGCCTCACGGTGTAATTTTCTGGCTCACAGTGCCGCGTTCTGTCCCACAGTGCCTCATGGTATCTCACGGTGCCTCATGGTGTCTCAGGTTTCCACTCTCTGTTTCACGGCATGTCATGGTGCTTCTCTCTGTCTCACGATGTTGCACGGTGCCTCTCTCTGTCTCATGGGGTCTCATGTTGGTGGTGAAGGATAGAATACTAGAGCCTGGTCGTCTGTTGCTTCCAAGCC